>NW_017670820.1:297015-340064 GCF_001879085.1 Nicotiana attenuata
ACTTATTTTTCTATTCTTCTTTTTTTTTTTCTTTTTTTTCTTTTATCTATTTTTGTATTTCATTTTGTATTTATTTTTCTGACTTTGTAAAAATGCGAAAAAAGACCTAATATATTTTCAAAGTTAAGCTAATTAATTCCTAAAATTGTTTGAAACCTATTTCGCGACCAATTCAACAATTAACCATTAAAAATGCAAAAGTGGACTATTTTTGTTATTTTCTCCATATTACGTTCTAAAAACAAATTAATCCCTAATTAATACTAACCATGAAATTGAAACCTAAATATAAATGCGTATTTTTGTATTTTATATGAATTAAAATGCACAAATAAAAATACAACAATTACCAAAAAATGCCACAAAATTCACAAAAATTTATAAAATGCTAGAAAAATTGTTTTTTTTGTTTGAAATTTTGGGAATTATTACTTAGGGCAAAAATCACGTGCTCACAGGTCCAGACTTCTGGAGACGCTGAAGTGAACATGTCCATACCACTTGATCTTGAAACACCATCTTCTGCAAAAACGCCAAGGCCGATTGAGGTCGAGTTGGGGTCCCCGAAGGCACCTACACCATTTGAAGTTGCTGTGTTACCTTCCAAAGCAAGGGTACCAATTCCGGTGGCAATGTCGGCCATAGCACCATTTCGTACGAAGGCCATCCCTTGGGATTACACATCCCAGGCAAGGAGAAAAGGAAAAGCCAAAACCGGAGAAGCAGTTGCGGCACAGGGTATGACAAGAACCGGCAGGGTTTATACCCCGGAGCACTTGGTTGAGTCGAGTAAGCAGACCTCTGGTCGATAAGCCATCAGTGAAACTGGGCCCGATGACCTCTGGAGAAAGATACAAGCAAAGGAATACTCAGTCGTTGACCAATTGAATAAAACACCGGCATAGATCTCTATCCTAGCTCTGCTTCAAAGCTCCGATGCACATAAGAATGCCTTGTTAAAAGTACTAAGTAAGGCATATGTACCGAGCAATACCACGGGAGGAGAAATGGCAAATATGGTAGGGCAGGTATTGGAGAGTCACAAAATCACTTTCCACGAAGATGAGTTGCCGCCGGAAGGTTTAAGCCACAACAAGGCGTTGCACATCACTGTGCAATGCGAGGATTATTTCATCACCCGGATTCTGATTGACGGAGGGTCCAGCCTCAATATTTGTCCATTGGTGACTCTTAGAACATTGGGAAAAAGCCTGCATGAGATCAAAGATGGAGCCATCAGTGTCAAGGCTTTCGATGGTTCCCAAAGATCCACTATTGGGGAAATCAGTTTGTGTCTGCAAATGGGACCTACTTGGTTCGATGTCGACTTTCAAGTAATAGACATCCCAGCATCTTACAACTTGCTATTGGGACGGCCCTGGATCCATGCCGCTGGGGCTGTGGCATCAACCCTACATCAGGCGGTGAAGTTTGAGTGGAATCACCAAGAGGTGATTATTCATGGTGACGGTAGCAATCCCATATACAGTCGCCAGACCATCCCAGCAATCGGAGGAAGAAGAAAGATAGGCAGAGAAACCTACCACCACATTGAGCGAGTCAACGCCGTGGACAAGGACAAATGGTGGGATAAATAAATCGAAAGCATATTGAACTGGTACAGGTATGAACCTGGCAAAGGACTTGGCAAGAATCTCCAAGGAATCGCTAAGCCCATCAAGCTCAAAAAACATGGCACCTCCTTCGGATTGGGATATGAGTATACCTGGGAAGAATTCAAGGATTGGTCGCCACCCTGGCGCGACCCTTACTATCCATTGGAGCAGTCGATACCCCGTCTGGAACAGACTTTTCAACCAGCGGAAGTCATCATGGGTCAGAAGAAGAGGAAGCATTAGCAGCAATGAGAAATTTGTTCTTAGAAGAGGATGATATGGACTGTTATGTCATTTTTGAGGAGGAGGGGGAGGAAGGCCCTTCTATATAGGCTGTAAGCAGAGGAGCACGCCTCAACAATTGGACTGTCCGAACCACCAGAGCCTGGCGTGCCTCGGGGTAGCAAGGCTGAACAAAGCACCACGCATTATTTTTCTTTACTTGTTTATTTTCCTTTCGCATTTTTGTTTTTGCAAGAAAGAGCTCCAATGTTCAAAACATTTATGGAATTTATCAAAAGCACTTTAGTTTTCTTATAAATCTTACTCTTATTATTTTCTCTCATTACTTTACTTATACAGCATTACTATTACTTATCTTGATGAACCGACGATTGTGACATGCGACGAGACAACGCAACAAACGGATATAGACTCGGAAGAAGATGATATACCAGAAGAGGTTGTTAAAGAGGTTGAGGATTTCGAGAATAGACCTAAGTCTAACTTGGACGAGACTGAGGTTGTTAATTTGGGAGATGCAGAAAATGTCAAAGAAACACGTATCAGTGTTCATTTGTCACCATCAGAAAAGGAGGAGTACACGGAATTCCTGAAGGAGTATGAGGACATATTCGCCTGGTCGTATGATGATATGACCGGTCTCAGTAAATCTATCGTGGCTCACAAACTCCCAACAAATCCTGCATGTCCGCCAGTGAAGCAGAACCTCAGGAAGTTCAAGCCTGACATGAGTTTAAAAATCAAGGAAGAAGTCACCAAGCAAGTCAAAGTCAAGGTTCTCAGGGTAGTAGAGTATCCAACATGGTTAGCCAACATCGTGCCAGTACCGAAGAAGGATGGGAAGGTTAGAGTCTGTGTCGACTACCGGGCCCTCAACCGGGCCAGTCCCAAAGACGACTTCCCCTTGCCAAATATACACATCTTGATTGACAACTGCGCCAAGCATGAGCTGCAGTCATTCGTTGATTGTTTTGCCGGGTACCATCAGATATGGATGGATGAGGAAGATGCTGAGAAAACGGCCTTCATTACGCCGTGGGGGATGTATTGCTACAAGATGATGCCGTTTGGGTTAAAGAATGCAGGGGCCACCTATATGAGGGCCATGACTACTATTTTTCATGACATGATACACAAGGAGATCGAAGTATATGTAGATGATGTTATCATCAAAACATAAGCAGTGGCACAAGAAGCTATCATTTGCTTTATTGGGGTACCGCACCACAGTTTGCACATCAACCGGGGCAACTCCCTATATGCTGGTTTATGGTACGGAAGCAGTCATTCCTGCCGAAGTAGAAATTCCTTCCCTAAGGATCATACAGGAAGCTGAGCTCGACGACGCAGAATGGGTAAAGAGTCGCTACGAGCAGTTAGCCTTCATAGATGGAAAAAGAATGAACGCAGTTTGTCATGGTCAACTTTATCAGAACAGAATGTCCCGAGCCTTCAACAAAAGAGTCAAGCCAAGACAATTCACACCAGGACAGCTGGTATTGAAGAAAATCTTTCCATATCAAGATGAAGACAAAGGGAAATTCTCTCCCAACTGGCAGGGTCCATACATGGTTCACCGGGTTCTAACAGGAGGAGCCCTCATACTTGCAGAAATGGACGGAGAAGTTTGGCCAAAACCAATCAACTCAGATGCAGTCAAGCGATACTATGTGTAACATTTATGATTTCCTTATATGATGTAACTTGAACTACGTCTGACCTGATTCCCGTTTAAGAGGGGATACGTAGGCAGCCTTATGGGTTCGGTCACAATTCAATAAAATCATCATTTCCCCCGCAATTGGAAACTGGGGCAGAATTTTGAGGAGGACCCTCAAAATTTCGAAGTTGATTTCAGCCATTTACCGCAAGCAGCCGTCAGAAGCAGCAACCCAGTAAACTGGGGCATAATTTTGAGGAGGACCCTCAAAATTCTGTAGCAAGAAAGGTTGCAATGTCTTGAACCACGCCGCGGTCGTTGGTTCATCTAAAACTATTTCTTAAATACATATACATATATCATATCTTTAACAAAGCTCATGCATGTCTATTATCGAAATCGCTTTGTTTGACAACGCTACCCCGAGGGTACCTACAGTATCACCATAAACAGAGCCAAACAGGACAAGCGAAGTCCACGGGGAATACGAACTAACCTTTCCCCTTTACAAAACTCATGATTTTTCTTTGGATGCAGGCACCCAAGTCACAAATCATCAAATCCATTTATACACTCGTACTTTCAGGAATACAACTCTCGAAATTATCGCTTCACAACCACTATCCATACACGATATCCCCAGCAGCCACAATATCGCAATCAACAACCAGTTATCCGCTATCAGCTAAGAATCTTTTACTATTATTTGTCTCTCATCTTCTACATAAGGCTACTATTCTGCCTTCCGAGGTTAAGCTCTACCTCCATTTGCATTTCTTGCACTTCATAAGGCTACTATTTTGCCTTCCGAGACTAAGCTCTGTCTCCATAATTGCATAAGGCTACTATTCTGCCTTCCAGGGTTAAGCTCTACCTCCATTTGCATTTCTTGCATTGCATAAGGCTACTATTCTGCCTTCCGAGACTAAGCTCTATCTCCATAATTGCATAAGACTACTATTCTACCTTCCGAGGTTAAGCTCTACCTCCATTTGCATTTCTTGCATTGCATAAGGCTACTATTCTGCCTTCCGAGACTAAGCTCTGTCTCCATAATTGCATAAGGCTACTNGCTCAAGGGTACCGGTCTAACACCCCATAGAAACCTTACTCTGTTCAATTGTGCATGCATCACTGTCAAACCTAGCTGAGTCAGTTATGTTATCCGCATAATGACTCTTTAAGATAGCCTTGTCCAAAGTCCACTAGGTTTCCTTGGAACCCAAACGGACATTACCACGTCTGTGCATTTATTTGGAGAACTAAATGCTGCTTATGCCAATTATTGATATTTAAATAGTCGAGTCCGGCGGGGGTAAGGGTCTAACACTTTGTTTTGCAGAAAATGAGGCACGAAGTCCCCAGATTCGGCATGGTAACCAACATCCACCCAAGGCTGCTAAGCTGGTGGGAAGACCTTCACTCCAGTGATCAGACCCTCGTCCGCAAATACTTGGGAAATTTGCCTTCTCTTTTGGAAATCCAACCCGACAACAAAATCATAGAGGCTGCAACTCTATTCTGGGATGGTGACAGATCTGTGTTCCGCTTCGGGGACCTTGAAATGACACCTTTGCTGGAGGAAATAGGAGGACTAGCTGGTATTCCGTGGGAGACTCCGGGTTTGCTTATGCCAGAAAATCGCAAGGGTAGGGGTTTTCTCAAAATGATGGGACTAAAGAAGAACATAGACTTGACGTGCTTGAAAGATTTCTACATTCCTTTCGACTATCTGTATGAGAGATACAGCCATAGCAAGTCTTACCGCACTTACCCAGATGAATTCGCCCTCACATCATTGGGGAACATCCACAGAAGAGTCTTCGTCTTTATGTTCTGCTTTTTGGGGATGATAGTGTTTCCTATGAAGAAGGCTAGGATCCATACCAGACTGGCCATGGTCACCCAAACTTTAATGGAAGGAATTGGCAGACAGCCTTTTAGCATAGTACCTATGGTCGTTACGGAGATATACCAAGCCCTGGAAAATTGTCGACGAGGGGCCAAACACCTTGAGGGTTGTAACTTACTGCTCCAACTCTGGCTCATGGAGCACCTCCAAAAGGGTGAATATCGGCAAGAGATTCTGCGCAGAGACTGGGATGATCATCTCGCCTTCCATCAGCCAAGGCGAATGAACTATATGCCTAACATGTTTGCCCAACAAGAAGATGCTAAAGGGTGGGTAGAGTTGTTCGAAAATCTGAAAGAGGACCGAGTGCAATGGATGTTCAAATGGTTCCCTACTGAAGAGTTCATCGTCCGATCTCGAGATACACCGTTTCTTATACTCATCGGTCTGAGAGGAACTTATCCTTAGGTCCCTCTCCGAGTCATAAGGCGGGCAGGAAGAAAGCAGGTTATACCAAGGGTCGACAAAATGAGTCGCTTCAGGGCCGACTTTCAAGATAACGATAGTCCATACAAGTGTCAAGCTCAACATATGTGGCACTGCAAAATCATCCTAGGAAAGGATTCCATAGAACCAGACAGGTACCACACTGGTTATACTCCATACTATCCAAGCTGGTTGGAGGACGATCATAGTGGGTTAGGACAACCCGGGCTTGTTCGAGGTCACAGGGTCATCGACGAAAAGGCTGAAGTACAGGTTAAGTACAACCAATTGCGCAAGAGGATTCGAGAATGCAAAAGTGAGCACCAGGAAATGCAAGAAGCCCATCAAAAGCTGATTGAAGAATGGAAAAATATGGCTGTCAGTCGCTTGTAAGAATGGAAAGATATGGCTGTCAGCGCCAACAAGCGACTGGGGTATTTGGAGCGGGGCTTAGTGGAGCTAGAAAGAAAGTTCATCCAGAGGATTGAAAACTGCCAGAATGCTGAGGGAAACGAAGAAGGACACTTGGCTAGAGCCTACTTGTTGCTGGGACTACGTGAGCTGGTAAAGCTGTTCGATGGAGCTAAAGATGCCGAGTCTGGGGAAGTAGTTAGGAGTCTTTTCTTTGCTTTAAATGTAATAAGGCCAATGGCCATTAGTGACATTTTATTTTCTACTATTTTAGTGTCATTTTGGGATTCGTCTTATAAAATGAGGCATTTAGCATTATAAGTTCTCCAAATCAACTTGTCGCTAGGCCTACCTCGGGCACAATGAGGCTCCCAAATTAGGACACAATTTATATTCTTGCACTATGTGTTTAAATATTGCAACGTTTTCTTCTTACGACCCTCACTAACTTGTTACCTTTTTGTTTACTTTTTGTTTTATTCCCCTCCCCAAAGGTTAGTTCGTGCACTCTGGCATCGTCATCTTACTCCACAAGATCCAAGGGCCCTCCACCTCCTCCTCCTCCGAGTCTTATCAAAAACATGAACAAAGGAAAAATGGAAGATTTGAGCAACATCAGAAAGGAGAACTCAATCGAAAGGGTAGAGGTTCCTCAGGGTATTCAGGTTTCCAAGGAAAGTGCCTCCCAGCTCGAGCAGAAGTTATTGAAATTTCAGGAAGAACTGGACCAAGTTCGGAACTTGGCAAGCTTGTCATTTTCCCTCACTACCCCATATGTCAACTTCCCCAACACTCAAAATCCCACACCACCACAAAATATCCCAAAACCACAAAACTAACCCGCTCACCACCACCACTGCAACATATGCCACACTTCAAGCAACACCCCACTGCTCATTCCTGAACCACTAAACTCCACAAATGATCATCACCACAACACCCCCATCAATGTGGAAACCATACCACACCCCCATTCAGCCCGCCTCGAGCACACCTGAGTCGGATGACAAAGACTCTCTTATCAAGAATCTGGCCGCAGAACTCAAGAAGCTGACTAGCCGAGTTCAGGGTGTTGAAGGAAGCAAGGGGATCGAGGGACTGAATTACGAAGACCTTTGCATTCAACCAGATGTCGAACTGCCCGAGGGGTACAAACCTCCCAAGTTCGAAATGTTCGATGGCACCGGGGATCCCAGAGTTCATTTGAGGACATACTGCGACAAGCTGGTCGGAGTAGGAAAGGATGAAAAGGTTCGCATGAAGCTCTTTATGAGAAGTCTGAAAGGGGATGCTCTATCTTGGTACATTAGCCAAGACCCAAAGAAGTGGTCGAACTGGGTAAGAATGGCGTCCGATTTCATGGACAGGTTCAGATTCAACACGGAGAATGCACCAGATGTGTTCTACATCCAGAACTTGAAAAAGAAACCCACGGAGACATTCTGCAAGTATGCTACTCGTTGGAGATCAGAAGCTGCTAAGGTCAGGCCGGCTTTAGAAGAAGAACAAATGAATAGGTTTTCATCCGAGATCAAGACCCACAGTACTACGAAAGGTTGATGCTGATTGAAGGCCAAAAATTTTCCGACATCATCAAGCTAGGGGAGAGGATCGAGGAAGGTATTAAAAGTGGTATGGTCACTAACTTTGAAGCATTACAGGCTACCAACAAGGCTCTACAGTCTGGTGGAACGTCCAAGAAAAGGGATGTGAGTGTCTTGATGGTTGCACAGAGAACAAAATCCCCAATCAAATAACAAACCTACCCAATACCCCCTCTTACATATCAACCTACCTCAAATTACCAAGCACCTTTGCCCTCTTACCAAGCTCCACCACCTACTTACCAATCATCTCTACCTCCCGCATATCAGCCTACTTCACCCAAATACTCCCAACCCACACACGTCTACCAAGCCTACAACACCCAACAAGCCCACTATCAATCACCTCCCCCTCGCCAAAATTTCCCTAGACCCCAACCAAACTTCGACCGTAGACCTCCCAAACAATACACTGCCATTGCCGAACCAATCGACCAACTGTATGAAAGGCCTAAAGCTACTGGTTACGTCACCCTTATCCCTGCCATAACCCCAGAAAATCCTTCCCAATAGGTAAACCCAAACATAACCTGTGCATACCATTCCGGCATGAAGGGGCATACCATTGATGAATCCCGCCCTCTGAAGGATAAGATCCAGGCGTTGATTGACAACAAGATCATCGTGGCAAAGGAGCCTGTTCCGAATGTCCGTAACAACCCTCTACCAGACCAAAAGGGTGGCGATGTTCACATGATTGAGATAGAAGATGATTGGGACCCCAAAGGATCGATCGGATTGATCGCTGAAGGTGACGAGCCAAAGAAACCAACAGTCACACTTAATCCGATTGTAGTCTAGATCCAGCCTTCTGGAGACGCTGAAGTGAACATGTCCATACCACTTGATCTTGAAACACCATCTTCTGCAAAAATGCCAAGGCCGATTGAGGTCGAGTTGGGGTCCCCGAAGGCACCTACGCCATTTGAAGTTGCTGTGTTACCTTCCAAAGCAAGGGTACCCATTCCGGTAGCAATGTCGGCCATAGCACCATTCCGTATGAAGGCCATCCCTTGGGATTACACAGCCGAGGCAAGGAGAAAGGGAAAAGCCAAAATCGAAGAAGCAGTTGCGGCACAGGATATGACAAGAACCGGCAGGGTTTATACTTCGGAACACTTGTTTGAGTCGAGTAAGCAGACCTCTGGTCGACAAGCCATCACCGAAACTGGGCCCGATGACCTCTGGAGAAAGATACAAGCAAAGGAATACTCAGTCATTGACCAATTGAATAAAACACCGGCACAGATCTCTATCCTAGCTCTGCTGCAAAGCTCCGATGCACATAAGAATGCCCTGTTAAAAGTACTAAGTGAGGCATATGTACCGAGCAACACCACGGGAGGAGAAATGGCAAATATGGTAGGGCAGGTATTGGAGAGTCACAAAATCACTTTCCACGAAGATGAGTTGCCACCGGAAGGTTTAAGCCATAACAAGGCGTTGCACATCACTGTGCAATGCGAGGATTATTTCATCACTTGGATTCTGATTGACGGAGGGTCCCGCCTCAATATTTGTCCATTGGTGACTCTCAGAACATTGGGAAAGAGCCTGCATGAGATCAAGGATGGAGCCATCAGTGTCAAGGCTTTCGATGGTTCCCAAAGATCCACTATTGGGGAAATCAGTTTGTGTCTGCAAATGGGACCTACTTGGTTCGATGTCGACTTTCAAGTAATAGACATCCCAGCATCTTACAACTTGCTATTGGGACGGCCCTGAATCCATGCCGCTGGGGCTGTGGCATCAACCCTACATCAGGCGGTGAAGTTTGAGTGGAATCACCAAGAGGTGATTATTCATGGCGATGGTAGCAATCCCATATACAGTCGCCAGACCATCCCAGCAATCGGAGGAAGAAGAAAGATAGGCCGAGAAACCTACCACCACATTGAGCGAGTCAATGCCGTGGACAAGGACAAATGGTGGGATAAAAAATCGAAAGAGTATTGAACTGGTATGGGTATGAACCTGGCAAAGGACTTGGCAAGAATCTCCAAGGAGTCGCTAAGCCCATCAAGCTCAAGAAGCATGGCACCTCCTTCGGATTGGGATATGAGTATACCTGGGAAGAATTCAAGGATTGGTCGCCACCCTGGCGCGGCCCTTACTATCCATTAGAGCAGCCGATACCCCGTCTGGAACAGACTTTTCAACCAAGTGAAGTCATCTATGGGTCAGAAGAAGAGGAAGCATTAGCAGCAATGAGAAATTTGTTCTTAGAAGAGGATGATATGGACTGTTATGTCATTTTTGAGGAGGAGGGCCCTTCTATACAGGCTGTAAGCAGAGGAGCACGCCTCAACAATTGGACTGTCAGAACCACCAGAGCCCGGCGTGCCTCGGGGTAGCAAGGCTGAACAAAGCACCACGCATTATTTTGCTTTACTAGTTTATTTTCCTTTCGCATTTTATTTTTCACAAGAAAGAGCTCTAATGTTCAAAACAATTATGGAATTTATTAAAGTATTTCATTTTTCTTACAAATCTCTCTCTTATTATTTCCTCTCATTACTTTACTTAAACAGCATTACTATTACTTATCTTGATGAACCGACGATTGTGACATGCAACGAGACAATGCAACAAACGGATATAGACTCGGAGAAAGATGATATACCAGAAGAGGTTGTTAAAGAGGTTGAGGATTTCGAGAATAGACCTAAGTCTAACTTGGACGAGACTGAGGTTGTTTTGGGAGATGCAGAAAATGTCAAAGAAACACGTATCAGTGTTCATTTGTCACCATCAGAAAAGGAGGAGTACATGGAATTCCTGAAGGAGTATGAGGACATATTCCCCTGGTCGTATGATGATACGACCGGTCTCAGTACATATATCGTGGCTCACAAACTGCCAACCGATCCTGTATGTCCGCCAGTGAAGCAGAAGCTCAGGAAGTTCAAGCCTGACATGAGTTTGAAAATCAAGGAAGAAGTCACCAAGCAAGTCAAAGCCAAGGTTCTCAGGGTAGTAGAGTATCCAACATGGTTAGCCAACATCGTGCCAGTACCGAAGAAGGACGGGAAGGTTAGAGTCTGCGTCGACTACCGGGACCTCAACTGGGCCAGTCCCAAAGACGACTTCCCCTTGCCAAATATACATATCTTGATTGACAACTGCGCCAAGCATGAGCTGCATTCATTCGTTGATTGTTTTGCCGGGTACCATCAGATATGGATGGATGAGGAAGATGCTGAGAAAACGGCCTTCATTATGCCGTGGGGGATGTATTGCTACAAGATGATGCCGTTTGGGTTAAAGAATGCAGGGGCCACCTATATGAGGGCCATGACTACTATTTTTCATGACATGATACACAAGGAGATCGAAGTATATGTAGATGATGTCATCATCAAATCCAAGAAAGCCACTGACCACATGGAAGATTTGAGGAAGTTCTTCAACAGACTGAGAAGGTACAACCTGAAACTGAATCCCGCCAAATGTGCATTCGGGGTTCTTGTCGGAAAACTAATCGGGTTTATTGTGAGTCGCTGAGGAATAGAATTGGATCCGTCAAAGGTCAAAGCCATCCAGGAATTGCCACCACCAAAGAACAAGAAAGAGGTTATGAGTTTCTTGGGGAGACTTAACTACATCAGCCGGTTCATAGCTCAGTCCACTGTCATTTGTGAGCCGATCTTTAAGATCTTGAAGAAGGACGCCGCTACTAGATGGACTGATAACTGTCAGAAAGCCTTCGATAGAATCAAGGAGTACCTGTCAACACCACCAGTTCTGGTTCCACCTGCACCAGGTAGACCCTACTACTCTACCTTGCAGTGTTGGATGGAGCGTTCGGTTACGTTCTTGGGCAACATGACGAAACGGGGAGGAAGGAACAAGCCATCTACTATCTCAGCAAGAAGTTCACCCCGTACGAGGCCCGGTATTCTCTGTTGGAACGCACTTGTTGTGCTCTGACTTGGGTAGCTCAGAAGTTGAGGCACTATTTCTGTGCTTACACCACATATCTCATATCAAGAATGGATCCGCTGAAGTACATCTTTCAGAAGCCTTTGCCTACCGGCAAGCTAGCCAAGTGGCAAATCCTGCTAAGTGAATTCGACATTGTTTACGTGAATCAGAAGGCAATCAAAGGACAAGCACTGGCAGATCACCTCGCTGAAAACCCTGTGGATGGAGAATACGAGCCTCTAAAGACATATTTTCCTGATGAAGAGGTATCCTTCATAGGAGAAGAAATTGCAGAATCCTATGATGGTTGGAGGATGTTTTTTGACGGAGCAGCAAACTTCAAAGGAGTTGGCATAGGAGCAGTCCTAGTGTCAGAAACCGGCCAGCATTATCCGGTATCTGCCAAGCTCAGGTTCCCGTGCACCAACAACATGGCCGACTACGAAGCCTGCATCTTAGGGCTCAAAATTTCCATTGACTTGAATATCCAAGAGTTGCTAGTAATCAGGGATTCAGACCTGCTCATACATCAAGTCCGAGAAGAATGGGCAACTACGAATTCCAAGATACTCCCGTATTTGCATAATGTACAGGAGTTGAGGAAGAGATTCACAAAGACAGAATTCCGGCATGTTCCCAGAGTCCAGAATGAGTTTGCCGACGCGTTGGCAACCCTATCATCTATGATCCAACATCCAGATAAGAACTTCATAGACCTTATTCCAGTACAGATTCATGATCAGCCAGCTTACTGTGCTCATGTCGAGGAGGAAGCAGATGGAAAGCCTTGGTTCCGCGATATCAAGGAATATTTAACCAAAGGAGAATATCCAGAGCTTGCAAATCCCACTCAGAAGCGCACACTCTGGAGATTATCTAACAATTTCTTTCACAGCGGAGGAATCCTGTATAGGAGGACTCCTGATTTGGGATTGCTAAGGTGTGTCGACGCAAAGGAAGCATCTAAACTGTTAGAAGAAATCCATGCTGGGACCTACGGTCCACATATGAACGGTTTTGTCTTAGCTAAGAAGATATTCCGGGCAGGTTATTTTTGGATGACTATGGAAATGGACTGCATCCAGTATGTCCGAAAGTGCCATCGCTGTCAGATACATGCAGACATGATGAAGGTGCCTCCAAATGAGCTTACTGCAACAAGCTCGCCATGGTCGTTCGCCGCTTGGGGAATGGATGTCATCGGACCTATCGAGCCTGCCGCATCAAACGGGCACAGGTTCATTCTAGTGGCAATTGACTATTTCACCAAATGAGTTAAAGCAGCCTCTCACAAGGCGGTGACTAAGAAAGTCGTGGCAGACTTTGTCCGCGACCGCAATGTTTGTCGGTTCGGAATTCTAGAGTCCATCATCATTGATAATGGTTCCAATCTCAACAGTGACTTGATGAAGGCCATGTGTGAAACCTTAAGGATCAAACACAAGAATTCTACAGCTTACAGACCTCAGATGAATGGAGCCGTAGAAGCCGCCAATAAGAATATCAAGAAGATACTAAGGAAAATGATAGAAAAACATAAGCAGTGGCACGAGAAGCTATCATTTGCTTTATTGGGGTACCGCACCACAGTTCGCACATCAACCGGGGCAACTCCCTATATGCTGGTTTATGGTACAGAAGCAGTCATTCCCGCCGAGGTAGAAATTCCCTCGTTGAGAATCATACAAGAAGCAGAACTCGACGACGCAGAATGGGTAAAGAGTCGCTACGAGCAGTTAGCCCTCATAGATGGAAAGAATGAACACAGTTTGTCATGGTCAACTTTATCAGAACAGAATGTCCCGAGCCTTCAACAAAATAGTCAATCCAAGACAATTCACACCAGGACAGATGGTATTGAAGAAAATCTTTCCACATCAAGATGAAGCCAAAGGGAAATTCTCTCCCAACTGGCAGGGTCCATACATGGTTCACCGGGTTCTAACAGGAGGAGCCCTCATACTTGCAGAAATGGATGGAGAAGTTTGGCCAAAACCAATCAACTCAGATGCAGTCAAGCGATACTATGTGTAACATTTATGATTTCCTTATATGATGTAACTTGAACTACGTCTGACCCGATTCCCATTTAAGAGGGGATACATAGGCAGCCTTATGGGTTCGGTCACAATTCAATAAAATTTTCATTTCCCCCCGATATTGGAAACTGGGGCAGAATTTTGAGGAGGACCCTCAAAATTCCGAAGTTGATTTCAGCCATTTACCGCAAGCAGCCGTCAGAAGCAGCAACCTAGTAAACTGGGGCAGAATTTTGAGGAGGACCCTCAAAATTCCGGAGCGAGAAAGGTTGCAATGTCTTAAACCACGCCGCGGTCGTTGGTTCATCTAAAACTATTTCTTAAATACATATACATATATCATATCTTTAACAAATCTCATGCATGTCTATTATCGAAATTGCTTTGTTTGACAATGCTACCCCGAGGGTACCTACAGTATCACCATAAACAGAGCCGAGTCGGTCAAGCAAAGCCAGCGGGAACACGAACTAACCTTTCCCCTTTACAAAACTCACGATTTTTCTTTGGATGCAGGAACCCAAGTCACAAATCATCAAATCCATTTATACACTCGTACTTTCAGGAATACAACTCTCGAAATTATCGCTTCACAACCACTATCCATACACGATATCCCCAGCAGCCACAATATCGCAATCAACAACCAGCTATCCGCTGTCAGCTAAGAATCTTTTACTATTATTTGTCTCTCATCTTCTGCATAAGGCTACTATTCTGCCTTCCGAGGTTAAGCTCTACCTCCATTTGCATTTCTTGCATTGCATAAGGCTACTATTCTGCCTTCCGAGGTTAAGCTCTACCTCCATTTGCATTTCTTGCACTGCATAAGGCTACTATTCTCCTTCCGAGACTAAGCTCTGTCTCCATAATTGCATAAGGCTACTATTCTGCCTTCCGAGGTTAAGTTCTACATCTATTTGCATTTCTTGCATTGCATAAGGCTACTATTTGCCTTCTGAGACTAAGTTCTGTCTCCATAATTGCATAAGGCTACTATTCTGCCTTCTGAGGTTAAGCTCTACCTCCATTTGCATTTCTTGCATTGCATAGGCTACTATTCTACCTTCCGAGACCAAGCTCTGTCTCCATTTGCATCGACTGAAATATCGCCATTTTATTTAAGTCCTGCATTGGCTGAAAAATTGCCATTTATATTTACACTTTACATCGGCTGAAATATCGCCATCTTATTTAAGTCTTGCATCGGCTGAAAGATCGCATTTATATTTACACTTTACATCGGCTGAAATATCGCCATCTTATTTAAGTCTTGCATCGGCTGAAAGATCGCCATTTATATTTACACTTTACATCGGCTGAAATATCACCATTTCATTAAATCTTGCATCGGCTGAAAGATCGCCAAATGCTGCATTTCATGGGCTGAAAGATCACTAAAATCGTCCGAAGGCGTCATCGTTCAGAGGCACCATTTTCATAGCCCTAGAACATCATGTCATGGCATGAGGACCCCACTTTTATCTCCGTATCACATTATTCAAAGGCATCATGGTTCGAAGGCATCATTTTCATAGCCCGAGAACATCAGTTCATAGCCTACGAATCCTTTATTATATGTTTCATGGCCCAGGACACCATGGTCCGAGGATGTCATCCTAACCGTCCAAAGACAGCATTCACGGTCCAACGGGAACTTGCATCATGTTTAAATTTATGCACAACATATGCGCTCGTGTTGTTTATTTGCAGGTGAACCAGCTAGCAATGGCCGTCTCAGCAGGAGCGATCCCGCTCCAGTTTCCGCAGCCCTGTTAAACTTATAGCAATGCTACCCCAATCCGAATATCTCGTCCGTTCTTGAAAAAATCTCCATCGGCATGTTCCGTCGACGGGTCCTGAACTACATACGGCCTGATTCCTGTAAAACCAAGGATATGTAGGCGGCTCAAGAAACAAAGCTCGGTCAAAATTCTCCAAATCGTTTTGTTCGGTCAAAAATTGGCCATCATATCTTTGCCCGATAACTCTTTCATCCTTCCCGGGTAAAGAGGGGCAGCTGTTGATACCCAATTTTTCCCTATGTAATTTTTATATACAAAATACTTTAAAAAATAGCATATATATGCATATATAAGCATACCTAAGTGTTTTGGTATTTTTCCTAATTTTTAAGATTTTTTTAAATCGACTTATTGTCCATTTTAGCAATAAAAAAAGTCAGTAATTATTCCCAAAGTTTATCATTTTGGTGAATGACCTATTTTATTCTCATATTTACACCAAAACATAGCTAAGGTGATTTTTGTATATTTTTACAAATTTATTTGGTATTTAGTAGACTAAATTGCATGTAATTGCAATTGTAGCCTACTTTAAGATTAATAGCATTTTATAATTATAAAATTGGGTACAGTATTTTTAAATTAATATTTATACACTATTAATTGTTTCAGTATTTTTAATTTACTTTTAAAATCAGCTTTACTATTTTTTATAAATAAAAAGGGAAAATTGGCTATTTAATATCTAGCCCCATTTCTATTTCAATTATAGCCCTATTTCATTTCAATTTTGGCCCCTAAATTGACCCAATTCTACCCAATTAATCAGCCCAATTTCAGTTCGGACCCAAGCCACGACCCAATTCCAAACGACCCAACCCGTTCCCCACCTACCCGTCTAAATCTGGACCGTTGATCACTCAAGATCAACGGCCAGAACTCACCCTACCATAATTAAACCTAACAACCTACCCTAATCCCCCTCATTCTCACCGGACCCACCGCCCTGAAATCCCAAAACACTCTCAAATCCTCTCAACAACTCTCCGAAACCCTAGCCTCCTCCCACCTTCCTTCACCGGATTTTCACCGGACTCCATGGCTTCCCAGGCCATGGATGGTCTCTACCCACCCTCTCCACCATTAGACCTTGAGTGTTCGAGGTGTGGAAGGCTAACTTCGATGGTTCTCCCTCCGATCTTCTCCGATCTTCGATTCCATGGCTTCTCCGGCCATGCTCAGGCACATTCGAGACTCAGGAGTCTGATTCTTGACCTCTCCGACTCAAGATCGGACCTGTCTCCAAGCCTTTCTCATTTCTAGATTTTCGGAGCCATTAGATGTACTTTCACCGTTATTTGTTTAGATCTATACTGTGTCTATGCTTTTCTTGCCATCTAGAGTGTTTTCCCCAAAAGTTTTTGTCTAAATCGTTTCTCTCCGATTTTAGGGTTTCTAAAAGGATTTTTGGAAAAAAAAAATCTTTCTGACTCTTTTTCTTCTTTGCTTTATGTGTGTTTGTTTATACCCTGCTCGTATGATTTCTTTTATTTTATGCATATATTGTCTTTTACCTCTTCTTTTCTACTCCTGCTATGTTTTCACTACTCTTCTGCTATGTGTGCCTACCGCTTGATTTTTTGGACTCTGTTCATGTTCTTACAGGCTTCATCTACTTGTGTTCAAGTTTGTATTATTTCCTTCTTCTGAACTCGTTTAGGCTCTGAGTTTTCTCAAATATGTTCTTCATGATTTTTCTTCCTTTGTCGTTCAAGCATGCTATCATATCTGTTTTTGTTGAGACTCTGAAACAAATGGTTTGCTTTCCATGTCTGATTCAATTGTGAAACCCCAGGATTTGGGGGTTTCCTTTGACGACTTTGATTTTTGTGTTCGAGTCAGGGTTCCACAATGGGACCCTGGACTCTCAGACTCATTGTGAGTCTGCAGATTGAACCTGCATCTCCTTGCTTATGATTCTGAATTTTTCTTTGGTTAAATTCTCTTTTAAATAACTTAACAGTCTCTCCTTGATTTACATATTTGTGTGTTTATATATGAGAACTCTTCTTTCAAAAAAAGGCTTTGCCAACTACTGATTGATCCCGAATTCCTTTAATTGTAATCACTTGATTGTTACTGGTTTTCCCTAATTGAACCTTTCTTTACCCCTTTTCCTGACTTGATTCATTCAAGTAAAAGTCTGAAATTTTAATTTTTACTGGTTGATTCCCTTTCCTTTTTTTTACAAACCGTGTACTATTAGTTTGTTGCCTTAAATAGCTTCTATGTACTTACCTTTATTATACTACTGGGAAAATATTTTTTCAAAATCCCTTTCCATAATTGTTTTTACCCGTTTGAAATTAGAATCCCTTAACTAAAGGGAGACTGATTACAATGTTATTTCCTTACCTGTTTTCTTACTTATTTGCTGCATTATAAAAGGGGCTCGACCCTTCTGCATTGAAACAAGTTTTAAGCTCTGAAAAAACTTTACAACTCTAGAACTTTGAACTTCTAAATCCCAAAAGTTCAATGCTCATACTCTCACACACCCACTTTCAGTCATAATACTCTTGCAAACTCTCTACTCTCTGCTGAGACTTTTGTACTGCTTTGCTTACAACTTGGCTTTTCAAGACTGCTGTTTTACTTACATGTTTTCCCAGAAATTGGTATGGCTCCATTTGATTTCAGTTCCTTCACTATGTGTTTACTTTACAGTTGTCCTATTCCTATCTACTTTGTTGTTCATATTCTGTATTAAATATGTTACTTTCTTTTATGTTCATTGTCTGTTATGAATCCCCCGTACACTCATTCCCTTTTGTGTGCTGAGATAAAGTTCATGGCTTGGCAGTATCGAAATTGCTGCTCAGGTCTGAACCTGACCTTTAATAGGTCCTAACTCTCAAATTTAAGTTGACAGGCTGGTCAGGGGTGTGTCAGTATCCTAGTTGCTGGGCATGACCACTAGTTTGTTATGGCCTTCCCTGATTCCCCCTCTATTGCACTTACACTTATTCTTAGACTCTAAATTCTGCCCCCCCCCCTCCTATGAGCCTTGCCTTGGGGACCTTGAGTTCCCTCTGAACTTGAACATTTGAGGGCTGGCCATTCCACAATGCACCATAATCTGATCCTGCAAATGTAATTGGGTGTAAGAACTGCCTGGAGTTCATGAAGCTCCTTGGAACTCTGACACACTCAAATGAGAAAGGCTTTGGAAATCTGATCTTTGGAAGTTGGTTTATTTCATGTTTCAGACTAGGAGTCTGAATTAGGCTCTCCTTGGTTGGAATTTTAATCTCTGATGTAATTTATTTACCTTTCTGGATACATTCAAGTTGTAATAATTTTGTAATACTTATGGGGTGTATAGTAAACAATGGGGGAGGGTCTCTCATGTTATGCATATGGGGTAGATATCATGTTTTAGGTCTTTATTTCCGCAACCACAACACTTTCGTTTATGTTTCTGCATATAGAGATCCTGCCTATAGATTTTTTCCATATAGATATCCTGCCTATAGTTTATTTCAATACTGCATTTTGATATCCTGCCTATAGTTTATTTCATTTCAGCATACAGAAGCCATGCCTATAAGATTCTGCATTTCAACATATAGAAGCCATGCCTATTAGTTTCTGCATTTCTGCACATGCATATGACATTAGGCAAAACATTCCATAGGCTAAGGAATAATCAATTGCATCCTAGATACCATGCTCGTAGGATTCCTGCACTTGCATAGCCGTTTTAAAATCAGTAACGCTTAGAATTCATGCCTATAGGAGCAGTCGTTTAAATCTGATTCATCCGCAAGTCTAAAATCAGTAATAATTTTGTTAACATCTGCGAAATTGGTTCATCTCTAAAATCAGTAATCCTCCCTTAAAATCAGTATGTATCACCTTGCTAGACATCATGCATATAGGTCTCACCTAGGCAAACTATTAGGTAATCAATTAATCATACCAGTCTTTAATAATCACAACCAGCAGGCAAGCCTTATTTGGACTTCTTATCTGAAAATATGTAATAAATCAGCCACCCTCCCCCCTTTTCATTTAAGTTTAATTAAAGACCTAACCAGTACTTGCAAGTCATGCTAAATAATTTATATTTTGAATGAGAAGGCCTCTTTGAGCCTTAACTACTATGTGTTTTTCCCTTAATTGCTCTTATATGTTTTGTTTGTCGCACTAGATTTTGGCCTTTTAAACTTCAAAAACATCCCTTCCCTTTAGGAATAGTAGTCCCAACTGCCTCCGGGACTGATAGGATTGGGGCGGGTAGTAGCATGCAATAAGTAACGAGACTACTTCGCGCTTTAGTACCTTAACGGGGTGGGAAAGGGTAGACATGGATATGATGATCACGCAATAACACCACACGTATAATTGGTTACCGGGTGTTGCGTGGGTGATCCATGTTATTTATAAGCCTGGGACCCCCTCCCTCTTTATGTGCTTACGTTTTTTTTAATTTTCTTTAAACTGTCAGTTTCAAGCTCTTTTAAACCTTGTATTTCACTCTAATCATTTAAAACCTCTTTAAATTTCCAGCATTGTTTCCTCTTCCAAATTTCCGCCCATTTCATCTCTTTGTTTGATTATTTGCATCAGTTATTTGACCCCCATTTTCTGCATTTGTATATTCTTTAAACAAATTATGAAATCGCCTAAACTTCAGCTCGTTATTTAACTTTTATACATTCCCCTACTTGTAGTCGTTATGTGAAATTACCTTGTATGTTTATTTGTTGTTTATATTTAAAGTCACAATTGTAGCATGGCCGGGAACCACACTAGTGGATATTCGGGGGTTCCTAACACCTTCCCGCTGAGATAATTTCAAGCCCTTACCCATTCTATGGTTCTTCTTCTCTTTTAATTTCTTAGTGTCCTAATGCACTTAATCATTAGGTGGCGACTCTTCTAAATCTCAAACCCAATTCCCAAAAGGAAAAGAGTTGTCCGCCCAAATGTCATAAACCCGATTTCGCGAGAAAAAAGGGGCATCGACATCTGTTCGTAATGTGAGGGGGTTCTTGGTTAGGTAGTATGTTTGGGGTGATGGGTAGTGAAACTAGGTCCGCCATTGTTGAGGGTTGAAGTCAAAAAAAGTTAAGAACGATGACTTCTGCGGGCCGCATAATCGATTTGCGGTCCGCATTGTTGCCGCAAAAATGAACCCTAGATGGCTGAAGAAGATGACAAAATGCGGCGACTTTACGATCGCATAATTGATATGCGGACCGCAAAGTCACCGCATACTAAGACAGTTTCACTGGTTTTGTAACATACTATTTGCGGCCATTTTGCGATCGCATATCCAACTTTGCGGTGGACTTTGCGATCGCATTTTGTGATTATGTTTTCTGAGCATTTGAGTATGCGATGGTTATGCGAACCGCATAATGGATATGTGATCGCATAATCCATCGCAAACTTAGATCATTTTCAGGCTGAGAGTTTGCGACAGGTTTGCGGTCCGCATAGTGGTTATGCGACCGCATAACCTGTCGCATACTTGAAATTTTTGGTATTTTTTCTACTATTGCCTACCATGTTGCTCACATATCATTTTCGTGCAGATATGGCTCCCAAGAAACATACAGCCTCTGCCCAGAAAAGGGCCTCCACCAGTCATCACGCACAACAAGCAAAACGTTCACGATCGGACCCTACTATTACACTTCCCTCCCAGTCTGATGAGGAGGAGACCTTGACCTCAATTGACCTACAAGCTGAGGCAAGAAGGAAATGAGGAGATGACTTCCAGCTCAGGTTTGGGGTCGATGGGTCCAAGGAACTATATAGAGAAGGGCTAACAAAATGCAAAATCCTGGCCGAAAAGCAACTGAGTCTAAATGGGCTACAAGAGCAGTACCCTCACATCTGGGAGAACATCAAAGCAAGAAAATGGGAGTGCTTCACTGAGCTGCCTGATGACTATAATGAACCACTTGCCCGTGTCGTATGGAGCCTCCAGGACTGCTCACCACAAGCGCAACAGGGTTTTCTGTGACATTGTATTGGTTCAGAGGAAGAGCATGTTCTGCAGCAGTGAGACCATCAATGAGTTTTACTTCCCTGACTGGAGCCCAGGCACACCTGAGTATGCCGCCAAATGGGCAAACCGGGATAATGAGCGTAGTTGGATAGCTTCTGTGATAGCAAGGGGACCCCTACTTGGATCAACCCTGTGCACAAAATATTCAAGGAGGATCTCACACGAGAGGGCAAATTTTGGCTTAGCTTTGTCACCTCTCGACTGATACCGTCCAAAAATGAGACTGACATAAGCATTGAGAAAGCTCTTCTCATTGCATGCATTATGGCGGGAATCAAGATTGATGTGGGTGAATTTATCTTCCGAGAGATAGAGATCCAGGCAACGCAGACATCCACTTCACTTCCATTCCCCTGCTTGATCACAGCCCTCTGTAAGGCTGTGAAAGTCCCTACCATGCCACACACTGACAAGACAAGGAAGGCGCTGAAGGATATTGATATCACGTGCATTAATGATGTTGTTGCTCCCCTAAAGGTTCAGACTCAGGTTCCAGCTGATGTAGAGCCCTCAGATTCCCAGACTCCTGTGTCTCCTCAAGCTCCAGTTGCATCCACTTCCACTTCATAGCCCACCTCTCAGTCCACCATTGCTCAGCCTTCTGCTACACTGCCAGTTGTCTCGAGGCTAGGTCTCTTAGCTCAACATGCCAATGCTAAGGTAGACCAGCTTCTGAAGAATCTCCCCACCCTCATCAAGCAAGCCCTGACTCCTATCCAGTCCTCAGTGACGGCTCTCCAGCAGCAACAGACATCTTATGGGGATCGCCTGACACAGCTTGAGGTGCGGGTTGAGAAGATAGAGCGGGGTGAGATTGGTGACTTGCCCAAGCTCCATACTAATGTTGCTGCGATGAAGACTAAGCTCCACAAAATGCAAACTCTGGAGTCCGATCTATCATCCCTCATGCCCAAGGAAGGTGAGTAGGGAGCAGACACCACAGTGGCGGGATTGGATTTTGACTTCTCTACATTGATGACAGACCCTGCACCTCAGACTATCGGGGTTTCCCAGCCTCCAGCTGCCCCTGCACATATTGACATCCCCTCTGAGGATGATTTCGGACACTCTGTGGAATGCAAAGATGGGGAAACTGATGAGGGAGAGACTGAGGAGGAGTCATCGTCCGAGGAGGATGCGGGTCCTCAAGAGAAGGGTAAGCAAATTGTTGCCTCTACAGTTGAGGATGAAGAACAAGCAGCAATTCAGGTGGTGATAGCACATTTTCTAGCAGACATGGTCGCCCCAGCAGATCCATCGACCACTCAACCATCAGCGGGCGAGGCTAGCAGCTCACAGGCCCCAGCTCCAGTATTGGGTCAGCCAGAGATCCCTCCTCCATCAGTAGAGGTCACTCCTCAGGCCGAGATCTCATCGATCCCAGCTTCAGCATCAGAGGGTGACCCTACCATCATTCAGCCGGCTTCCGACTCCCATAGCACTTAGTGCACCTTAGGGAGCCCCTAAACTCTGTTTTACATTTTTATGCATTGGGGACAATGCATGCTTTTCGATTAGGGGTGGAATAGCCTAGTACAAATTTTTATGAATCCAACTGATGTACATGTTTTTGTGTTATATAAGCAAACTTCTGTATATACTTGTGTTGTGATTCTGTACATATTTGTGTTTTGTGGTTTTAGTATATAGGTTATCTTTGAATATATAAAAAAAAACAAAAACAAGTAGATAGTTGTATGTTCATCTTTAGTAAGTAGCAATGAATTCCCCTTGGTTTCTCTTCGCCGGGTTCTTTTCCAAGGGAGTAATAGTAGAACCAGGGCAGTAGAATGAAACATTTTGACCGGCTTGGTGTAATTGTCTAGTTTCAAGCATGTATGCCTGTATATAGCCTATACCTGATCACGCCCAACTATGCCTTATAAAAAGGACACGCGGACGTTGCAAATATAATCTGAGTATTTAGCCCAGAGTCGACCCCACAAGGAATTAACCTATCAATTACTCTCGTTAGACTTAAGAAATTCTACGTAATCAACTTCCCAAACTTTCTAAATAACAATTAAGGATGTTTATACTAACTAAGAATGAATGTAAATAAGCAACTGAAAACTAACTATGATTAAGTTGTAAACAATTAAGAGGAGGTTCTAAGGTTATGATTTCCCCTATTGATGGAATCCCTTCCTGTTATGTTTCACATAGAATTGCCTAATCGTCTCTGTCAATCATGAGCACTCTTATTATCATAAATCTCTCCCGAGTAATCACGACAATTTACTAGACGCACTCTCCCGAGTTATGCTAGCTGGCTTTGTTTATTACAGCTCACTTTAGATTGCTCCCAAGGCTTCATTATCCCTAATCCCGCCTTTAAACCCTCGGTTATTGATCCCTCATATACTTTGGGAGTGGTGTTGTTCAATA
Source organism: Nicotiana attenuata (assembly GCF_001879085.1). Taxonomy (NCBI): domain Eukaryota; kingdom Viridiplantae; phylum Streptophyta; class Magnoliopsida; order Solanales; family Solanaceae; genus Nicotiana; species Nicotiana attenuata. The sequence goes on from NW_017670820.1 coordinate 321,066, forward strand.
ATGACCTAAATATGCACTCTCTCCCGAGTTATGCACACTAAATAGGCACAGCTAATCGAGGATCCTATCAATTAACTACAACAAGAACGTAGTTGAACAAATAGAGATGAAACTGGACAAACTATATTAACATAACAAGACATTCATCCTTCAATAGGTTCCATCAAAACCTTAGACTAGATACTTAGCTACTCATACTAGTGTTCATCATAACAATATTCAAATTCATCACAAATTGTAAAACACAAAAGGAAGAAAGGAAGAACTCGATGTTGAATTATCCTCCTTGCCTCTTGCTTCTTGCCTCTCCTTGCCTTCAACTAAGTTATGAAAACCGTGATAATAATCTCTTGGGCGAGCTAGACCTTCTCCAGGTTAAGTGGATTTGCCCCCGAACTTTCGAATTTACCCCTGAAGTTTAATTTTCCGGAACTGGGCTAGCGCGGTCGCGCTAGTGGACGCACTAATGACCGCACATATAGCCTATCATTCTGCCTCGACTTCCTGAGCTAGCACGATCGCGCTAGTGGAGGCGCTAGTGGCCGCGCTAGTCCAGGTCTTCATTTTATCTCTTCTTTCTCTTTTCTTCCCACGTGCTCAGCTTCTAGGGGCTTTTCTTGCTTCAATTTAGCTCCAGATACAGATTTAAGGCCTCATGCATGCCACTCACTCCTGCGAAGTGTGAAATTCACAATTAGAGCCCATTTAACTATATTATAACAGTGAAACATAATCAAGCTGGGGCATAAACAGTCGCCAAATTGCATGAATCTAGCCTATTATCAACACCCCACACTTAAATCATTGCTAGTCCTCGAGCAAGCCACCACACTCTATAGAGGTCCCTTCACTAAGCATTTTTCCCTAACGCATCACACCAAGAATAAATTACCAAAATTACGCCTAGTAGTGAACAATCCTCGCCTCAAAAGTCGACTCTCACGTGCCGTGCAATATTCATACTTACTCAAATTACCCTTTACAGAGGTCAAGACTTGCCTTTCCTTCGAGAATCACATGCCCTCACATCACACAAGAGAGTAGTTCCACAAATATTAACTTCAAGAACAATTAGGAACGTAGATAAACAACATTCGCTCACTCTCACAACGAACATTCACATGCCACAAAGATGCACCATAGGCTTGCCCATAGTGTAATACTCTACTAATCGAGTCCACTCAGTCTAAGATCAATTAGGACTTCACATGGTTGTAATGTAGGCTAAGGGACGGGTAGGATATATTTGGATATAGTGACTAGCCTCCCTAAGCACTTTTAATACAATCACATTAACTTTCAAAACCATACTTATGTCAACCAGATATTCTACCTCATTTTTATTTACAACATCCCACTCCATTAGGTGCAATTGCAACAAACCAACACTTATCGACTAATACATTTGCTCAAAACAAAATCTTTTTTTATTAAGTGGCGCTTATTCTTTTACTTGTCCAAACACTGCACTTTTCCTCTATTTCATCGGTTACACTCAAAAACCAAACCACCACCCCACACTTTTGCTGTTGCATAATTTCAATACCATTCAAGTGCTTATGGGAAGTAAAGGGGTTCAAACAGATGTCCATTCAAACAATTGGGTAAGGTTCGCAATGTGGTTGCCAAAGAAACAGGCTTATAGGCTCAACGGGGTTGACTACGATGTATTACATTTAGGTGGGTCTAATTTATATGTCTGGCTAAACAAAGAAATGCCTATATCACTTCTAAGACTAAATGAAACTGCTATTTCGCTTTGCAAACACACGGGGCAAGTTCTAGGCATCAAATGCACAGCATGGAATACAGTATAACTCACACACACATGGCACATGACTCACTCTAGACCGGCTTATCAAGATACTCTCGTTTGAGTATTCGAGTCAGTAGCAAACATACAATTTAAGGCACTTTAGCAAGAAACAACCACTGAGACTAAGCATTACACTCTAGTGTCTATTGTGTTAGGTGTATCGATGCCAAGGGTTTCTCTTTCGATTTAAGCTCATAGCCCATCAATACTAACTACATACTAAAAAAAATAAACAAAAAACTACCTACACCCGGTTCAAGCTAAACCCTTGGAAAAGAATCGTGGCCCAAACAAAAACCAAGCGGGAGTTACTACACTACCTAAAAATAAAAAATCTTTTTGGTCTTTTCTCTAGACTTACTTCCCTCAAGAAAATTGTCTAAGGGATCCGTCATCAGGAAGAGTCTCCATATTCCAATTTTTTTTTTGTCGACTTAGTCCCTCAAGAACCCCGTCAAGAGAGATCCTTCGTTGGGACAAGTCAACTTATCTACTTTACACTTACCTAAATTAACTATCACTCAAACCATACAAAAACAAAAAAAACAATCAAGAAGAAGAAAACATCAAACAATCAATTTGTTACATGTACATATACACATTGAAGTATCCCCCACCTCACACTTAAAAGGTAGCCATGTCCTCATGGCATAAAATTATGGAACAGTAAGGCAAAGGAACTTCCCTGAAAAATCACTCCTGATCGAAGACGGTGTCTGGGTTCAAATGACAAGCACGACCCAGAGCTCTCAGCCAGCCTAAGATTTTCTTCTCCAATTTCACTTGCCGGTCAGCCACACGCACGGGTACCCAAGTCAGTGACGGAGGTACGCAACCCAGCTACTTCCTGCTCCAAAGTGGTGAACCGGGAAACCCGAGCAGCTCCAGAAGGTGTTGCAGTCCCAGATGGCGTTGCAACTGCTGCAATTTGCTCATGTGCCTGTGGCTCGGCCTCCACGTCCTCCTGCTCAGCCTCCTCATCCTCAGAGTCATTAGAGCCACTACTATCCTCACCATCTACTGCCGCCAGCTCCTTGCCAGTGGTTACCTTGTCCGCCCGGAACTTGCGGTCTTTTGGCACGATCCCATCCACCGCGAAATTTTCCGGCACCCTAGCTGCCCTGCAAAGTTTCGTAACCAATAACGGGAAAAAGAACCCATACCTTTTGATTGGACAGTGGATGAACATCTCTTCATGAATCACTCTGGCCACTTCAAAGTTGTGACCATTGACGAAACACCAGATCAGAGTCGCTCGAGGGCCATTCACCTCCGTAGTGTTGGAGGACGAGAGCAGACGGTTGTTGATAATATACAACGAGCACTTCCCTTCAAAGGTTAGTGTCGAGGAGTGGAACTTCTTACCATACTTCATCCAGACAACCTCCTTTCTGGGTACACAGATTGTTTCAAAGAACGTCTCCCAATGCGCGTATTATCTGTCATACCCCACATAAAAGTCATCATAAGGATCCACGGGAGGGGGCAGTTGGTACGCCGTCCGTATAGCCTCAATAGAGGCATTCACCGCCTTTCGGCACACCGTGACTACTCCATCAACATTCTCCTTCACATTGGCGTAAAATTCTCTAACCACCATTACATTGCCCTCGCCCGGCTCATCAATGAAAGTTTGCAACCCCCGCCTCACCAGCTCAGTATACATGTGAGGGCAGCCCAGCTGGACTGATCCTATGACAATGCCTCTTTCCAGAATCGACTTTTTAGTGGCCTTCTCCGCAAAGCGGTCTTGAGCCTTAGCAGAGACAAACCTGCTGCTATTAAAGGGGTGAGCAGGGGCTGCCCTAGATGAACCGGCTTGGCTGCTAGAAGAGGCACCTGTGGTGTGGCGTTTCCGAGATGGAGCCATAGTACCTAGAAAACGGAAGAACATTAGCACAGCCCAACACAAACTTCTGATGCAATGCGTTTACTCAGACTTCACACGCATAATTGGTCACAAGTGCACTATTACAGTCACTACGGCATATACACAAACACCTTATGGGCATTCAGTACCCACAACTCATTTCAAGCATTTGACCACCCCAAAACCACCACATTGTAACCACAAGCACAACTAATTCACGCTCTAACTCCACCAACCATTCCACCCACACTTACTACAACATATACTACAGATTTTGACTAAAAAATCAAGAACAACAACTACATAAATACAAAAATAAAAATAAAAAAGTGAAAACGAAAATTAGAAGAAAAAAAATGAACAAAAATGAAAAAATGGTACTTAGAAGGCATACCTGTAGTGGGATATTGTTAGGAGAAGCGAAGAAGAAGAGAGGGGAGTGTGCTTGAGACTTGGGGAAAGTTGAAAAAGATGGAAGTGAGTTGAAGAAGAGGGGAGGTTAGGAAGAAGAAGGGGGTTTAGGGTTGGGAGGGGGCGTTTGAATGTGTTTGGATCGGTGGGATTCAAGAGGGGGGGTTATTAGATGGGGGGTAATTTAGACTAAATAAAAAAAATGTTAACATAAAAAAGAAAATTAAAGTAACAACCAAACGCATCAGATTTTAGGCGGTACGAGCGCAACCGCACTAGTCCAGGCAGAACACTCATCGATATGCGCGGCCACTAGCGCGGTCGCGCTAGTATTTTGAGTTGAGGCAGAACACTTGCCCATATGCACGGCTACAAGCGCGGCCTATAGCGCGGGCGCGCTCTTGGGCACGATTTTTTTCATATTTTTCACCTGTTCTTACCACTTTCGATGGACTTATCATCCGCCCATTGTCACCTGCATTGGTTAGTACTTCTCAAAACTCACAATAAACCACTACTACTATCGTTGGGTTGCCTCCCAACCAGCACCTTAGTTAGTGTCGTGGCACGACGATTACAACAATTCAATGGGTTGCCTCCCATGTAGCGCCTGATTTAACGTCGCGGCACGACGCAGACAAGCGCATTTAAGGCTCGCTCAACCTCTGAGGTTCAGTCAGGTGGATCTCTGACACTTCCTTTGATTCATTCATGCCTGTGTACAATTTCAATCTCTGCCCATTGACTCTAAATGTGTGAGAGTCTTTCTCTGAGGCAATCTCCACAGCCCCTGAAGGGAATACTTCGACCACTCGAAATGGGCCAGACCATCGTGACTTGAGTTTACCCGGGAATAGCCTTAATCTGGAGTTATAGAGCAATACCATGTCCCCGGGGCTGAAATGTCACTCAACAATGTTCTGGTCGTGCAATCTCTTCATTCTTTCCTTGTACAACCTTGTGCTCTCAAAAGCCAGATATCGGAACTCGTAAAGCTCATGCAATTCAGTGATTCTCATTGTGCCCGCAGCCTCAATGTCTAGGTTCAGCTGTTTCAGTACCCACCAAGCTTTATGTTCAAGTTCCACTGGCAAGTGGCAGGCCTTCCCGAACACCAACTTATATGGTGACCTACCAATTGGTGTTTTAAAAGCAATTCTATAACCCAGAGTACATCATCTAGCTTTTTCGCCCAATCAGTTCTTGTGGCGTTTACTGTCTTGGTCAATACACTCTTTATCACTCTATTAGACATTTCCACCTGTCCACTTGTCTGCGGATGATACGGTGTTGCCACCTTGTGACGCACATCATACTTCGCTAGCAACTTTTCAAATGCTCGATTACAGAAGTGGGTGCCTCCGTCACTGATAATAGCCCTCGGTGTCCCAAAACGGGTGAATATGTTCTTCTTCAAAAAAACCACCACCACTCTTGCATCATTAGTGGGAAATGCTGCAGCTTCAACCCATTTGGACACATAATCTACAGCAACAAGTATGTACTTATTGCCAAAGGAGCTGACGAAGGGTCCCATGAAGTCAATTCCCCAAACATCAAACACTTCCACCTCTTAAATCGGGTTCATGGGCATCTCATGGTGACGGGAAATGTTCCTGGTTCGCTGACATTCATTGCAGCCCTTCACCCATTGGAGTGCATCTTTAAACACTGTTGGCTAAAAGAACCCATCCTCTAGCACTTTCGCGGTTGTCCTGACTCCTCCAAAATGTCCTCCATAAGCCGATGCATGACATGCCTGCAAAACAGAAGATTGTTCTATCTCGGGGACACACCTCCGGAACATATTGTCAAGACATATTCGAAATAGATAAGGTTCATCCCAATAATACATGCGGCAGTCACGATAAAACTTTTTCTTTTGTACAGAGGAAAGATCATAGGGAACTATACTGCATGCCAGGTAGTTTGCAAAGTCTGCATACCATGGCACTTCCTCAAGACATGTAGCAAGCAGTTGCTCGTCTGGAAAGGTTTCCAGAATGTCCTCAACCTCATCTAAATTTTTAGCTCCCTCAAGTCTTGATAGATGGTCAGCGACTTGATTTTCTGTGCCCTTACGGTCACGAATTTCGAGGTCGAACTCTTGCAGTAACAGCACCCAACGAATCAAGCGCGATTTTGACTCCTTCTTCTCAATCAAGTACCTGAGAGCTGCATGATCAGTGTATACAATTACCTTAGAGTCGATCAGGTATGATCTGAATTTATTGAAAGCAAACACCACAGCCAAAATCTCCTTCTCAGTCACAGTGTAGTTCAGCTGGGCTCCACTCAGCGTTCTACTGGCATAGTAGATTAGATGCATTAGTTTGTCTTTCTGCTGTCCCAGCTGCCCCCACTGCGTAGTCACTAGCGTCACACATGAGTTCAAATGGTTGCTCCCAGTCGGGGGCAACAATGATGGGTGTTGTGACCAGCCTCTTTTTCAGCTCCTCGAATGCTACCCTGCAATCATTGGAAAACAAGAAGGGGTAATCTTTTTCTAACAACTTACAGAGAGGGTTGGCAATTTTTGAAAAGTCTCTTATGAATCTCCGGTAAAAACCGGCATGCCCGAGGAAGCTCCTAATTGCCTTGACTGAAGTTGGAGGTGGCAACTTTGCTATCACGTCAACTTTAGCGGGATCCACCTCGATTCCTTTACTTGACACCCGGTGCCCCAAGACTATGCCCTCTTGTACCATGAAATGGCACTTCTCCCAATTAAGAACCAGGTTAGTCTCAATACACCGTTTCAGCACACGGGTCAGATTTATAAGGCACTCATCGAATGAGTTCCCCACCACTGAGAAATCATCCATGAATACCTCCATGATGTCCACTACCATGTTAGTGAATATGGCCATCATGCACCTTTGGAATGTGGCGGGTGCATTGCATAGGCCAAATGGCATCCTCCGAAAGGCATAAATGCCATATGGTCAAGTGAAGGAGGTCTTTTCTTTGTCCTCAGGTTGAATGGAGATTTGATTATACCCTGAGTACCCATCCAGAAAGCAGAAATGAGACCTCTCTGCCAATGTGTGTAGCATCTGATCAATGAAGGGAAGTGGGAAGTGGTCTTTCCGGGTGGCCAGATTTAACTTTTCGTAGTCCATGCAGATTCTCCAGCTTGTGACGGTTCTCGTAGAGATCAGTTCATTGTTATCATTTTTAACCACCGTCATGCCACCCTTCTTAGGCACACATTGCACCGGACTAACCCAGCTGCTGTCAGAGATTGGGAAAATGATTCCTGCATCCAACCACTTTATCACTTCTTTCTTCACCACTTCCTTCATGTTAGGGTTCAGCCTTCGTTGGTGTTCCCTGGAAGGTTTGTGTCCCTCTTCTAGCAGAATCTTATGCACACAATAGGCGGGGCTGATCCCCTTAATATCTTCCATGGTCCACCCAATGGCAGTCTTACACTCCTTGAGTACCTGCAAGAGTTGTTGTGCCTGCACATCTATCAAACTAGATGAGATAATAACAGGTAATGTGGAGTTAGGTCCAAGGAACTCATACCTGAGATGGGCGGGCAACGGCTTCAATTCCAGCTTTGGTGGTTCTTCAATGGATGGCTTGGCTGGAGGAGTTTCTCTGTTTTCTAAGTGTAGGGGCTCAAATTCAAGAGTTATATCCCAAAACCCTCTGCCCTCTAAAGCCAATACTCATTCTGACAGTTCTACCCCATTCACCTCATCTAAATTTGTCAGACATGCAGCAAGAGGGTCCTCAAGAGTTAACTTCTCATCATCAGTTTCTACGATCACATCCACGGCATCAATAAGAGAATAATTGGTGAATTCACTTGGCCGCATCATAGATTTCTGCACATTGAATGTTATCTCTTCATCGTTCAATCTCATCTTGAGCTCCCCAGTCTCACAATCAATGAGAGCTCTCCCAGTAGCTAAGAACAGCCTTCCCAAAATTATGGGAATCTCTTCATCCACCTTGCAGTCTAGAATCACAAAATCTTGCAGGGAACACAAATTTCCCTACCTGAATCAACACATCATCCAAGATACCAGAAGGTCTTTTTACGGTCCTGTCAGCCAGCTGCAACAACATAGAAGTGGGTCTAGCTCTTCCAATACCCAACCTCTTATAGATCGCCAACGTCATAAGATTTATGCTTGCCCCCAAATCACACAGTGCTTTGGCGAAAGCAAAATTACCAATGGTACATGGAATTGTGAAACTCCCTGGATCAGACGGCTTCTTAGCAATTGGTCTCGTCACCACTGCACTGCAGGTCTGAGTTAATGTCACTATGGCCAAGTCTTGGAAATCGAACTTTTGGTACATCAAGTCCTTCATCATTTTAGCATAACCAGGCATCTCCTTCAAATCATCTATCAATGGAATATTTACCTAGATTTGTTTCAGCATCTCCAAGAATTTCTTGTATTGTTCCTCTTTTTGGTACTTGGCCAGCCTTTGTGGAAATGGTGCGGAGGGTCTCTTCTTTCCAATGATCTGGGTATTTTCTTTTTCAGCTACCACCTCAACTACCGGTTCCCGGGCTGTCTCAGCTTCTTTCTCAGCCTCGATCTGTGTGTTATGTTCTTACTGGGCAGGCTGAACTATCACCTCGGTCGGTTTCGTTGACTCATCTAGCTCAATGGGCACTGGTATAAGTGTTTCAGCCTGTCTGCTTTCTCGAGCCCTTTCTTGCTCCAAGTCTAAGTCTCTGCCATTACGTAAACTCATTGTCATCAGCTGCTTCGGGCCTTGATCTTTTGGATTTATTTGAGTGTCTGCTGGTAATGTCCCGTGAGGACGATTGTTTAGAGACATCGAAATCTGGCCCATCTGCACTTCAATATTCTTGATAGCTGAATCATGTGCATCTACTCTTTCACTAATTTTTGCATTAGACCCAATAACTTGCTGCATCATTGCCTCGAGTCTAGCAAACCCATCTTCCTGCCGTCCACCATGTTGCTGCTGAGGAGGATGATACCCCTGCTACTGATTTTGATTATTGTATCCCTGTGGCCTCTGATAAGGTGCCATATTATTAGGAGGTCTCATACCTCCCATGTTTCCATTGTTAAATTGTGGTTGGACTGGCTTGTATGGCTGTTGTTGCTGCTGACCCCAATTTTGACCACCCTGTCTCTAGCCTCCATAGTTAGACACATAATTCATATCTTCGGGGTAGTGATGATGATCAATTTCTGCATTCCACTGGTTACCAATTGGCTGACTAATGCAAGATGTGCATAAGCCCCCATTGGTAGTATCTACAATATGTACCTGCTGCTTCTGCCCTGACTCTTCCACTTTTTTGGTGAGTATACTCATCTGTGTCATTAATGTGGCCATATTTTCAGCAAGAGTGTTGGACGGATCTAGGGGCACTGAGTGAACCACTAGAGTGATAGGTGCGTTCCTGGTTGTCCACCCCGAATTTTGTGCCATCTTATCAAGCAGACTTTGGCCTTCCCTCCATGTTTTGCTCAAGAATGCCCCACCAGCTGAAGCATCAACATTACCTTTCACGCTATCTGACAATCCCATGTAAAACCGCTGCCCCAACATCAGATCTGGAATACCATGGTGCGGACATATAACTAGCATCGCTTTGAATCGTCCCCATGTTTCATGTAGTGTCTCCATTGGTCTCTGTTTGAAACTCAAAATTTCATCAATTTGTTGAGCAGTCTTATTGGGTGGGTGGAACTTGTTCACGAATTGCTTAACTAACTCCTCCCAAGTTGTTATGGAATTAATGGGGAGTGAGTTTAGCCAGGTCTGGGCAGCTCCTGTCACTGAGAATGGAAACAATAATAGCTTGATTGCTTCCTGAGTTACGTTGGGCTGCCTTTGAGTTTTGCAGATTGACAGGAAATTCTTCAAGTGTTACTGAGGATCTTCGACCTGTGACCCCAAAAATAGTCCCTTGTTTTGCAACAAGTGCAGCATGTTGTTCGTGATTTGGAACGATTCAGCCTATATTTGTGGGACTAAAATTGTCGTGGCCAGATTTTCAGCTGTGGGTTGTGCCCAGTCATAGAGAGCAGCCTCTGGCACAAGAGGTGCCACTGGTGCTATTGGTGCAGTTGGGTCTACTTCGTGATCTCTCATGTCCGGATCGACTTGTTCAATTGTTGGTTGTTGTTTGCTTTTCCGGTTGGCCCGGTTCAAGGCCTTAAAAACCTTCTCGAGATCAGATAGAGCTTCGAATACTTCACTAGTTCTCGATGAGTTTTTAGGCATGCACCTGTACAACCAAGTCAACAAACGTTAAAATTTCAATGTAAAGATTTGAAAGGAAGAAAAATGACTACACTAAGAATTTTGGTATTTCTTTCAATTGCAATTGATAACACCGTTAAGCCCCCGGCAACGGTGCCAAAATTTGATCACGCCCAACTATGCCTTATAAAAAGGACACGCGGACGTTGCAAATATAATCTGAGTATTTAGCCCAGAGTCGAACCCACAAGGAATTAACCTATCAATTACTCTCGTTAGACTTACAAAATTCTACGTAATCAACTTCCCAAACTTTTTGAATAACAATTAAGGATGTTTTTACTAAGAATGAATATAAATAAGCAACTGAAAACTAACTATGATTAAGTTATAAACAATTAAGAGGAGGTTCTAAGGTTATGATTTCCCCTATTGATGGAATCCCTTCCTATTATGTTTCACATAGAATTGCCTAATCGTCTCTGTCAATCATGAGCACTTTTATTATCGCAAATCTCTCCCAAGTAATCACGACAATTTACTAGACGCACTCTCCCGAGTTACGCTAGCTGGATTTGTTTATTACAGCTCACTTTAGATTGTACCCCAAGGCTTCATTATCCCTAATCCCGCCTTTAAACCCTCGGTTATTGATCCCTCATATACTTTAGGAGTGGTGTTGTTCAAGAATGACCTAAATATGCACTCTCTCCCGAGTTATGCACACTAAATAGGCACAGCTAATTGAGGATCCTATCAATTAACTACAACAAGAACGTAGTTGAACAAACAGAGATTAAACTGGACAAACTATATTAACATAACAAGACGTTCATCCTTCAATAGGTTCCATCAAAACCTTAGACTAGATATTTAGCTACTCATACTAGTGTTCATCATAACAATATTCAAATTCATCACAAGTCGTAAAACACAAAAGGAAGAAAGGAAGAACTCGATGTTGAATTATCCTCCTTGCCTCTTGCCTCTCCTTGCCTTCAACTAAGTTATGAAAACCGTGATAATAATCTCTTGGGAGAGCTATACCTTCTATAGGTTAAGTGGATTTGCCCCCGAACTTCCAAATTTACCCCTGAAGTTTAATTTTTCGGAACTGGGCTAGCGCGGTCGCGCTAGTGAACGCGCTAATGACCGCGCATATAGCCTATCATTCTGCCTCGACTTCCTGGGCTAGCGCGATCGCACTAGTTGACGCGCTAGTGGCCGCGCTAGTCCAGGTCTTCATTTTATCTCTTCTTTCTCTCGTCTTCCCGCGTGCTCAGCTTCTAGGAGCTTTTCTTGCTTCAATTTAGCTCCAGATACAGATTTAAGGCCTCACGCATGCCACTCACTCCTGCAAAGTGTGAAATTCACAATTAGAGCCATTTAACTATATTATAACAGTGAAACATAATCAAGCTGGGGCATAAACAGTCGCCAAATTGCATGAATAGCCTATTATTAATACCCTTCCATTAAGATTAAAAAGAGAAAGAGAGAGAGAGAGAGAGAGAGAGAGAGAGAGAGAGAGAGAGAGAGACAGAGAGATCAACTGTGTGAACTTGAGGCTCGCTCTTTGACTCTATGTCTACCTAGAGTTATACTTGTAAATATGATGAAAGCTTTGAGTTGCCAAGTGTTGACTCGAGGGCTAAAAACTATGTTGAGCCAAACAGTTCGTGTGCCATGTGTGTGAGTCTTTGTGTAAATAATTCTTGTGTTTACTTCTGCCATCTAGAACTTGCCCAGTTGGTCTTTCGATGCTTATAATAATTATATTTGGTTAGAGAAATGACTTAGGACGTCTTTGTGATTTTGAAAAACCAGTTAGCCTTTCAAGCCACCCATTGTACATATAGTATCACTAGTCACCCCACTTGAGCCTTTAACCTTTTCTTTAGCTACCTCATTACAAACCTTTTCCTTTTTATAAAATAATTCCCTTTTTTGAACCCGTCCCTCCTTGAACAGTGAGAATGAGGCTAAAAGCCTAAGTTAGGGGTGTGGTGTCAAGCCGGAAATTGGCAAGGTTGTGCAGTGAGTGTAAGAAAGTATACCTCAAGGGTGTGAAACTACTCAAGCTCCAAAAACAAAAAAAAACAAATTTTGCAAGAGAAAAGAAGAAAAAGAAAAGAAAAAAGAGTTGTAAGTATATATACATATGGAGTCTTGATGAGAATTAAAGAGATAGTTAAGGTGGCTCAATGTTGGAAAAGTAGAAGCTAATGAGGAATATGTGGTTTGCAAAAAGTAAAGAGCAACAAGAAAGAAAAATGTGAGTAGTGTTCAAGGAGGGTGTAGCCACTTGTACCCAAATGCTTATCCGACCCTTCCCTAAACCTACATTACAAGATTAAAAAGTCCTTATGGTATCTCCAACCAAACGTTCTTAGAATAAAGCGATGAATTAAAATAAGGGCAAGCCTATGGTATGGTATGTTGTAACACTTGAAACTCTTTTTGAGAGTGAGTGTATTTGTGAATTCGTCCCTTTTTGTTGTCATTGTAAATATTGTGAGTTTGGGACTTTCTTTCTAGTGAGGGCACATGAATTGTGAGGTTGGACAGAAGTTGAGTTTGTTTAGTCAAATGCAAGTGCACTCAGCTGAGGGTAACATTTTGTCAAATTGGTTGAGGCTCAAAGTTTCACAAGTTAATTAGTTCCTTTGTAAATATTGATGGTTCTGGAAGGGTAAACAATCGAAAATGCATGCTTAAAGTACTGACAACTAACACCGTCCATGGTCACTATTGTTCCATATCTTTTAGATGGAGTCTAGAATAGGATAGTGTCGTTTTAGTTGCTTGAGGACAAGCAAGAGTTTAAGTTGGGGGTGTTGATGTGCCGGAGAATTTCGGCACATTTAATACAAATTGCTTAGATTTTAGCTTGTTTTAAATGCAATTATCTTTTATACTTATGTAATTTTAGTATTTTTGCAGTGTACGAGGTTTAAGGACCTAAGAGCATGGAAATGAAATCAAAAGGCCACAAAAAGACAAGAAAAGAGCAAAATGCATCGCAAATGTGGAAATGTGGACCGTAAATCCAACATGCGGGCCGCATAATGCTGAAGGGAATCGCAAACCCCAACAGTTTGTTGGCCAAAGTCCAGTGCAAGAAATGCGGTCCAGTCTGCGATCGCATAACAGGTTTACGGGCCGCATAATGGACCGCAAACTCGTTATGAAAGTTGCTGAAGGTGGAAAATGCGATGCGAAATGCGATCACATATCTACAATACGGACCGCAGAACGTGAATGTGATGAAGGCCTGGAAACTAGGGTTTGAAGATGTGATGGCCATGGTGAGAATGCGGACCGCATGTCTGTTATGCGACAGATATGCGATCGCATAACTGACCGGAAAGGGTATTTTTGTCCGATTTTTGTCCCGAGTTTTGACTCACTATAAATAGATTTGGGGTTTTGTGTGGGCATCTTGTCTGGTTTTTGAGCTACAATCCAAGGCTTTAATATTCCTCTCTTTTGGAAGCTTTTGAAGGAAGAATCTTGCACTTTGTAAGCTTTATGGCATTAAATATTCTCATCCTTTTGTATTTTAGTATGTGTAGGTAACTTTAAATACTAAGGTTGTGGACCCTAAAAGGGTGTTATGTTAATGGGTGTTTAACATTGAATATAAGTATAATGGTTGGTTGATATTTATTTACTTCTCATTCTTCATTTGTTGTTGGTGGTTGCAAACATTAACAAGTGTCATTAAATTCTTACTTTGCTTGGGAAAGTGGGTTAGAATTTGGTAGAAATAAATATCAAAGACTCAAGGCTTTAAACCTTGTTTAATAGAATCGCTTAGGAATAAGTGTATTTTATTTGACATATATTGATTGTTCTTAATTGCAACTCTTTTATATTTGGAAAAATCATAAAGAGGAAATACTACCCAACTATTGAAAAATATTGGGTAGTCATTTAGAAATCATTTGCATATCAAAAGAACCTTCCATTAGAAATATATCATATTAACACCGATAGCATTACACTTCATTGAAGGGGACACAACCTTGGTTTCTTTAATCAAATTAATTACATTCTCAACATTACAATTAGTTATTTCTTCAAACCAAAATCATATCATACTCTTGTTACAATTAACCGAATAGAATTACGACTTAAGTCAAGTAACACACTACTTGAGTAACCTTTTCACACCTATTCCCTGTGGGATTCGACCCCAACCTTGTTGGGTTATTATATTTGACACCGACCGCCTTACACTATTTAATAAAGTGTAATTTGAGCGTATCAGAGAGATTCTTATTTCTTCAATTGTTCAAGTGTGTACAATGTGATACCCAAACCCTCTATATATAGGATAACATTAAGGTAATAGAAAGGGATTTCATGAATATGGTATTAACGATTGGATCATGGGGGAAGATCATGGAGTTGTGGGAGTTACAACCATAATGGTGAAGAATATTGGGGAGGTTACTTACATAATAAAGAAGAGTAGTAGAAGTTATATTTGCGTAGTGAACATCCATACAAATAATATATTCCATAACATAAAGCAAATTATCTACATTTTTCTAGATTATTAATTTTCTTCCTACAAACAATCACTTATAATTTCTTCCATTATAAGGAAAATCTATAATTAAGATACAAGAAAGGTTACAAAGCGAAAAATATTAAATGGCGTCGCCCAGCTCGAACCGGAGACCTTCAGTGTGTTAGACTGACGTGATAACCAACTACACCACAACACCATTATGAAGAAGAGTCTTAATTGTTTTGTTTTTATAATATATATATATATATATATAAAAAAATGTATAGTTGAGGCAATAATTTCCATGTGGTCTCGGTTAGGATTGAGGACGAAGAAAGAGAGATGTTAGTAGTGAGAGTGAACTCACTAAAGCCATTGGAATGGGCTCCATTTCCTTCTCAAAATAGCTTCAGCTGGCCCTGGGTTCTTGTAAGAAAACGTTCAAAAGTAAGACCCTTAACAAGTAGTCAAGTGGCAGCTGGTGATCAGAGAGAGCCACAAATAATGAGCAAAGTCATTGACTCACATTTGCATGTCTGGGCATCCCCACAAGAGGTACATACCACCAGATTTTATACTTTTTTTGTTTGGCAGATTTTGTTTGAGTATGAGGAATTAATTAATTAATGTGTGTTGTTAGGCTGCAGAAAAGTACCCTTATTTTCCTGGCCAAGTGCCCAGTTTGCCTGGTCATGTCGATTACCTGCTGGAGGTACCTCACTTTTTTCAGCTATTGATGTTATAGATGCCTCTTTATGTTTTTATTCTTTTGGGTATGTTTGGTACGACTGAGATGTTTATCTTTAGATTAGTATTTTTCGTGATAAATCATGTTCTAGTGTTTGATTATTTTAAATTGTTGAAAATGTTTTCTCCAAGATTACCAAAGTGAAAGTTACTTCTACATGGTTTGGTGTGGGGAAACGTATTTCTTTTAAAAATGATTTCCTTGATATATCATTTTCTAGGTTTGGTTATCTTGAATTGTTAAAATGTATTCTTTAAGAAAAATATTTTTGGAAAGAGTGAAAAATGGCTTCAATATGCTTCCTTTTATAAATATCTACCGCCTAATGGCTATTTCATATCCAACACTTGGTAATCGGTCTCAACTTTTAATGCTCAAAAATATCATTCCTCACCTTGGATGATCATAATATATATCACTTATTTTAGTATCCAAAGAAGCATTTGAAAGTGATCCAGAAAATGACTTTTTAAAGTAAAACATTTCCGTTGAAAATGCTTCCGACATACCAAAGATGCTTCTCTTGTTGTCACTGTTGAGTGTTGATTGTCACAATGCTTTCATTGTACCAACATTTGAAATCCCTTCAAATGTTTATGTTTCGAGCAGTGTATGGAAGAAGCAGGTGTGGATGGAGCACTTATTGTTCAACCCATTAATCACAAGTTTGATCATTCTTATGTTACCAGGTCATTTCATTTCTCTCTTCACTATATTGAATTTCCAGCTTTTTCTTTTATCTATAAGAAGTAGATTTCCAGGTTTCGTTGTATGAAGTTGTTCCTTAAGTAGTATATATATATAATAGAAGATTTGTCAATTGTCTTCAGTAAGATGCTTGTTTTCAATACATTACTAATAATAGCAAATGGCTAGTCCAAACTAACATCTGTACATGTCTTTCAAGTTTCAACTATCAAGGATAGTGCACCAAATGTTACTTACCCTCTTTTTTCTCCTTCCCTTAAACTGCGAGTACAAACGTGTTATTTGTGCATTCTTCGGTATTCTAGTTGGTTAATTATCTTGTGTTGGTAGCAGTCATATTGACTTGAGAGATTGTCTGCCCTATGCATAATTACTTTTATCCAGTGTGCTGAAGAAGTTTCCATCAAAATTAGTCGGTTGTTGCCTCGCAAATCCAGCAGAAGATGGGAGTGGAATAAAGCAGCTTGAAGATCTGGTTTTAAAGGTTTGGTAACTCATATTTATAGATATTAGTGTTTTTATTATTTGGGTATTATGTTGACAAAAGATACCACTCATTCTAGGATGATTATCGTGCTGTTCGCTTTAATCCGTATCTTTGGCCCACTGGTGAAAAGGTATCAATCTTGATGCAGAATCTTTCCTTCCATAATATTGATCTCAGAGTTTATTTTGCCGTGGACCTTAGTATTGCCAATGAAGTTTATCGGAGTATGAGGCGTTAAACTCTTTAATAGATTCGTTATGTTGGAAGAACCTATGAAGTTTTCTTTTAACCATACGTTCCTTCCTTTATGGTTAACTAGATGCAAAGAAAACACATGTCCAACCAGAAATTAGAAGAAAATCAGATACATACCTGAATAGTCTTGTACTTGGTTGTGCCTTCAAATTCTAAGAGTGATGTAACGCTGAAGTGGGTGGACTTATCTTTGGTAATTGCCACTAACCATGTTGAGTCTTTTAGCAGATGACAAATGAAATTGGGAAGGCATTATTCTCAAAGGCTGGAGAGCTTGGAGTTCCAGTTGGTTTCATGTGTATGAAGGTACTTCAATTACTAGCATTCAACTCTTGGGGAAATACATAAAAACTCTAAGTAATAATGTGCCTAAACTGTTTATCCGTGGTACTATTACAAGCTCTTCAGTTGAGGAGAGCATTGTTCAACTCAGTGTTTTTCCATGAAGTTCTCATTCTGCGTCTACAATAATGAATAGTAGACTATGAGATGACACTAAGATGGATTCTTTCAGGGTCTGGATTTGCATTTGCAAGAAATTGAGGAACTGTGCACAGAATTTCCCTCAACTGTTGTTCTGCTTGATCATCTGGCTTTCTGTAAGCCCCCAAAGTAAGTCATCTCTGAAGTTCTTTTCTGAATTGTCATTCGTTGGTGAGACTAGAGAATAACGTTAGGTGATTTGTCTGAATGTCTTCTAGCAATGATGAAGAAAGACCAAGTTTCTCAGAACTGTTAAAGCTTTCAAGATTCCCACAGGTAACTTTTGCTGAAAGTCATACCGGATTTCTTTAGTCCACTTAGTTGAATATTTAACATCTGCTCTGGATCCTGCAGAAGATAACTAAATCTGTGTAAACAAAAACTAATCAATTAAGATGTTCTTTGCTCGCAACATTCTCAAGATTTTAAACCTTTATAGTTGGGCTCAAGGCACTGAAACTCTCTTTTTGACTTTAGCCTGAGACCTGCTAATCAGGAATCATCCTTTTTTAAGATACATTGCACACAGCATTTTATTCTCTAGTTCTGATCTTTTCCAAACCAAAAATAAGAGCTGGACGATAATTTGACTGTTTTTAACATTATTCTGAAGTATTATTGACAAATCTCTTCCTAGTGTTAACTGAACTCAAACAGATGGGGAAAGAGGAAAGTCCCGGACTTTGAAATTCAATTACCAAACTGTTTCCTTCTTAGCCTACTGTTATCAGCAACAGTTGGCTTAAGGTCATTAAGTTGATTGATATCTGAGATAGTATTTGCATTGTGCGTGACAGGTATACGTAAAATTCAGTGCTCTGTTCAGAGTGTCAAGAAATCGGTATCCATATGAGGACTTGTCTCAAGTTCTGGCCCAACTAGTCTCCAGTTATGGTGCACACCGTGTCATGTGGGGAAGGTAATAAATCACCATCATAATAGTTCATTGCACATCAGAACAACCTTAGAACTTCTAAATAGATTGCTAAATGTGATTCGGTGTATCTGAATACGAATCTATTTACATGCTACAGTGACTTTCCCTACGTTGTTCCCGAGTGCGGGTATAAAGAAGCAAGAGAAGCAGTTCATCTTCTTGCTAAGCAGGGACATTTACCTCCTTCTGCCACCGAGTGGATCTTGGGTAAAACAATTATGCAGCTCTTTGATGGAAAATGGAGTTCTGTAGTAACTTGTTGACTACAAACATAACTGGAAATAACAGGTTGATGAGTTCCAAACGCGTCATTGAAACCTTAGTTGTACTTTAGCAGAGCAAAGAAGACTAGCTTTGTAAGCATTACTGCTATAACCTCTTTTCTTGGAGGCACAAACAATACATCTATGGCATATAACATAACCAACTCATTAAATGCATAAGCAGTTTCAGCTTTCCCATGTTTGGTCCGCAACATTTTCTGTAGGTAAACAAGTTCCTTAAAACTCAGAAAAAGGCCTTTCATGCCGATTTGGACTGCCTCGCCCCCCC
>NW_017670820.1:340084-360052 GCF_001879085.1 Nicotiana attenuata
CATCGCCGTAGTTTCGGACTCGCCTCCCGCCCCCCCCCCCCCCCACCCCCAAACTAAAATGCAGCCTGGATACCTCATTTTTTTAGTTAAACTAAGCCAACGATATGTTATTGTACTTTACTATAGTAGTATGCATGCGCCAGAGTTGGCTCTAATTGCATTTCATGCTTCAAATCGTTTTCAATGATACATAGTTGCATGAGCTTTGCTACAACTTAACTTGCTTTTACAGCACAAATCAACCTTAACATGCCTCACTGTGGGCCAGGAAGATTCTATATCACAATTCACGGCTGAGTATTTAAAATGAACAAGGCAACAAAACTAAATCAGGCTGGAAACAATATACACTAATTAGGATTTAGGACACATTATGTTACATTTGATCTGTAAAGATAAAATCTATACAAGCTTTTTCCTACCTTACTTTATCCCAACCAACTGGTTATCATTTCTGACACAAGCTACATCCCAGTCACCCCTACTCTAATGGGATGCAGATTGGTGAAAAAGGGGAAGAAAAAAAAACTAAAGAATGGTGAGAGAGAACATTACAGAGACATAAAAAATCTGTACAGCAAGAGAATTAATTGGGACAACAAATAAGTTACAACTGTACAGCCACTAATCTTCTATCCGCTGTATCTCACCCATCATGATGCGATTGCTTGTGACCTTGAATCCAAGAAGAGCTGGATCGATTTGTCTTCCTTTCTTCCCTTTTTTCTTGCTGCCGCTACGAGCACCCTGTGTTCCATCTGATGATTCTGAAGCATGAGCCTCCTGGGCTGTTGGCTTCTTCACACTACTCTTAACCATGTCACTGAATGATGTCTCTGAAACATCAGAATCACTACATGAGGCAGTTCGCCGAAAGCGCACATCTTTCTTTCCAGGTGTCACTATGTCAGTGGCTTGATTTGCTGTGTTACCTCCAACTTCTACTTTCCCCCCTAATGGAAAAAAATTAAAGGTGTTAAAACGAAAGGCATTAGCAACTGCTGGTGGAAAGAACTAGAGGCATGATGGAAAAGCAGACCAATACTATTAGTATATTCCGCCCACATCTTCAAGGTGCAATACAGGTTGGGACCACAGTAAAAATCCAGACCATACAAGAGATAAATAACAACAAAAGCAGAAAGATAAACTACCTTCAGAAACCATGGCATTCGAAGGATTTTTCCCTCTAACAAGTGAATCAGAAGTCAATTCAGAAAACCCTTCCAGGTTAGATGATACTCGAGAGACAGGTGGACGCTTCAGCAAAATGTTTTCTGGCCTTTTTGATGTCATTGCAGACACCCTATCCAAAAAAAAAAGAACCAAACAGATGCATTATGCAAACATTACCAAGGTAATCTTCATGATATCACATACATAATCTCGTATAGCAATACCAGACAGACCTGATTGGTAGTCCACCAATGCATACATACACAAGAATGCCATATTTCATGAGAGGAACAACCTTTTTTCTTTTATTTTTTTATTAATGGGAGAGGAAGAAACTACTAGAATGGATAAATAACAATTGATCATTGGTGTCCCTTATGTTACAAACTTACAAAAATAACCATATTCCTGAGACAAATAGAATTAAAAGAAGTTTAACCATGGAAACGGTAAGCCAAAAATAAAATTAGACCTTTACTCGGATAGAAGCAGGAGATAATCCTTACCGTTCCTTAGCAGGTTCCTCTGGCAAAGAGTCACCTGTACCAATCTTGTTATCATACAAGCCAACATTACCACCTGAAGTCGGGTTGAAACAGTTGTCATTTCTCCACAAAAACAAAAAATCCAACCAGGAAAATAGAGCACAAGAGACGGACTAACACTAACCTCCAGTCCCAAGTGAAGTAGGCCTACGGAGAATGTTTACTGGGATGTCCCCTGTTATAGCCGTCAGACCAGCTTGCTCGACAGCGTTTTCTCGAGCCTCTGTGTGCCTCTGCATAAACCATCTTGAAATTTAAGCACGGCTGTATCACCTCAACATATTAAACACATCTAGTCAGGTATCATACCTGGGAGGCGTCACTGATGCTGGAAAAGAGAGGATTAGCTTCAGCCAACGCTCCAGAATGAAATTTGTGGGGCAATCTTTCCCCCCCAGCAAGAACACGGGACCTCTCATCCACAAGATCTCTCTGTGGTAGCAGACCTGAAGTAGAACCGAACGACCCTACAGAGAAGGTTTGGCTTTGACTCATATCCTGATTCAATAGGGGATTAATTGAGCGGTTTGCTGAATTTGTCCCAAGAACATGACCAGAAGGTATCTCATGTGAAATTCCATTGGGCATTTCTGCTTGCTCAGTTGACTGCTGGCCATATTTAGGATGAAGCAGTTCCAAAAGCAATCGCTTTGAACTGTCATCATTCATACCAGCTGACATCCACATACTAGGATCTTCAGAAACCTGTTTGACATCAAAATCCTTTTTTTCCCTCTCACTATTGAGATTCAGTTGCTTCATTCCGGATTCCATCCAATCCATAGGTACCTGACCGTTGCTTTTAGACCAATGTTTTTCAATGGTATCTGGATGCAAAGCATGAAACTGGTTCGGAACCAAATGCTGGTGAGGAGATTGCGAGTAGACATCATTTGAGAACCCAGCCATCTGAGCACCTGAATGCATTCTTGAATTCAGATCTTGCATTTCTAAACTTTGTTGCTGCACAAGTGGATTTGCAACATCCATTTTTAGTCCAGGACCACCAACTGGTAATGACATTGATCGTTCAAACGGCAATAATCCAGAGTCATAGAGACCATGTGCGAATCTATCTTGTACGGACAAATTCCTTTCAAGGTGACTTAAATGTTCTTCGGAAGATGGTACCTGTTGCTGTTGGTAAAAATCTAATGGTCCAAATCCAGAGTTGGATCGATGAGCATCGGTTGGGATTCGGAGAAACTGACCAGCTTCATCTACAGGCCATACAGAACCAGAATGCCTGTCTTCCTCCATTTCCAATTGTTGCCTTAATCCAACAGGCAACTGCCTGCTATACAATTGTTCTTGCTGAAGAATTTGATGAGCCAAAGGGTGCATCTGTCCATGTTTTGCTCGTGATAGGAGCTCCATTAAATCATTTTGATGCCCTTGATGTGGCATTTGACCAAGTTTAGCCTGAATGAGATGCTCAATTGATGGTTCAGTATGTCTTGGATGAAGGTGAGAGCGTTGTAGTTCAGTTAGAATTTGCTGCTTCATCAAAACCTGTTCCAGGGCATTGTTAGGCCTTGTAGCATCAAGACGTGACTGTGCACGGTTAGTATCAGACATTTGACTCTGCAACAATTGTTCAAGAAGCAACTGTCTAGCATGAGACTGTTGCTGTTCTTTCAGTAGCATCTGCTGTTGATGGAACTGTTGCTGTTGCTGCATTTGCTGATGTTGTTGAAGCTGCAGCTGTCTCTGGTGCTGCAGCTGAAGGGCCATAACGCGTTCCAAATCCTGCTCAATTTGACTGGCAACCTGTGGGTGGTGTACTGAATTATGGCTTGCCCCTCTTTCCAGCATTGCTTCATTCAAGTGGCTGTTATGAGCAGACAGTAAACTATGTGGATGTTGTTGAAGTTGCTGAGAGAACAGCTTTTCTGCCAATTCAAAATGATTTGGTTCCCGGTCCATGTGCGACAAGCGGTGAGCATCCATGGCATCTTGATATAAGTTCGGGTCAGAAGGAGCATTTCTTCTATAAGCATCCCACATTTCTGCAGTAGAGGTTGACTCGGTCCTTGAACCAAAAGGGGCAACCCTTGCAGCTACAGGGTTTAGAATTTGATCCTGACCACCTCCGCTAAAAGGAACATTGGGAATTTGATCATTCCTTCTTGAAGTGCCTTCGAGCTCGGACCATAACAAACCAAGTGGGTGCATTTTATCTTTCTGACTCGGAGCCCCGGGCTCCATTAATTCATTAGGAATGGGATGATTGGTATTCGAAAGATCAGTGGGGCCCCTCAAAGTTTTTCCAATAGGATTGCCTCTACTTCCGGGTCTACCTGGAAACAAAGTTTCTGCAAATGAAGAAGATTATTTAAAGAATCAGCTATGAAAACGATGTCATCCACAAAAAATATCAACAGTCAAAAACGTAGCAGTGTATAGGGAGGAAAAGGATTAAGATGCCCTCTTTCTATAAGAAGTAATCCTCTACTGGAATAAAACAGGAATTCAATGATAAAATGCTGACAAACCTTCATTTTGACCAGCGAATTCATTAAAGTCTTCACTTTGAGAATATGACAGATCAGGTACTTTTGACTGAAAACGCTGTGCAGCAAGACCATCAAAATCAGATGATGGCCAGCTTAATCCATCAAGGGGAGCTGAAGAAACAAGCTCACTAACAGAACTGCGTAAACCAGACTCCAGCTTCCCCTCTAATACAGCAGGTTGATCAACCTTAGGGAGATCCGTATTACTGGCATACATATGTCCAAATTTTAAATGCGGCATTACATCACCCAATTCGTAGAAAGGTGAATCCTCAGGAGCACCTTCCACGCGAACCAGTAAGTCAGTTCCAAAAAATCCTTGCTCAAACCATGATATGATGTCAACTCCAAGAAATGGTCCCTGAATTTCTCCCTGAGGATCACAATAATACAAACTCAATTCCTCAGGTGGGATATCCCTCTCTATTTGGTTTTCAATACCACTGTGTCTTGAGTTGTTGATATCAGAGGGCATGATATATATAGAATTTGAATTATCGGGAAGCTTTGCACTGACATCAAAAGCAACATTCTGTTCAATGCTCTCAAAGAGAGGGTGCCTAGTTGCTGCATAATCAGGTAACTTGATTTCAGAATGATCAAGTTGAGAACTACTTCTATCTGTCAAGCTGCCTATGTTGTCAGCTCTTTTATTGGTCAACAAAGTGTCATCCCTAGCAATATCTTCAAAAACTTTCTCTTTTTGTACTTCATGATTTGCATCCCCTTCTAGAGAGACAACAAATTGCTTTGTCAGATCAACAAGAAAAGCAATCCAGATAAGCAACACTTAAAAGAATTCCGAAACACATGAAGTTAAATACTTTACTTACCACCCAATATGACATTGACATCATTTCCACAGAAAAGGCTATTGACGTTTGCCTCTTCAACATCTTTTAACGTTTTTGGAAACCTATCCCCTGTCTCCTCAATGATGTCTGCAGAGAGAATGCCCTGTTTTCCATCGGCAAACTCGCCATCCCCTATTTCTGGAAAATACACACACAAATTCAGAAAGGACGACTTCCACTCAACGCAGCACCACATGAGAGCGATCAAGAAAAATTACCTGTAACATTATCCGTTGATCGGCCCTTTCTGTAAGAATTGTACATCACACCACTACTAGTAATTTTACCTTGCCATATATCATTAAGGATGGCCTGTAAGATAGATTTAACAAGCTAAAGTTATCAATATCAATAACTACATCATTAACTACAGGTAAGAGTGCCAATAATAATGTAATTCACATAGCTCACCTCCTCCTCAGAATCAGGAACAACAAAAGCTAATGGTTCAGTGATACTTAGTTGAGTGATAGGGGGTGCTTCTTCCATATTTACAGGCAAGCTACAAAAAGATTGCTCCAGCTTTTGCCTGCGGTATATATCCAAAATCTTCCCCCGCGGATAACAATATGTGTGAGTTGAGATGCTTGGTTTTCCAGGGACAGAATTGTCAAATTGTGCAGCCCCAATTGCACACCCAGAAGGTTTTAAAATGGCCACACTAGATCTCCCACGCCCCATGGTAAATCCCACATTTGACCCCTCGACTCTTCCTTTCTCCCCTCCAAATCCTGGAGCAGCACGATAGGAACCAGGAGCACCAGAGCTACCCTCCAATCTATGCCGTGGTCTCCACTTATCTCGAGTATCTGACTCCCGCTCGGACACAGTACGGTTAGCACCAAATGTTTGAACCTCATTATGAACTTCGTCCTTATCTACATCTATCCTCTTCTCACTCCGTGCTTCCTTTTCTTTGTCTTCAGGACCCCACCTAGAGGACCACTTGGTATCACGTCTTGTGTCATGCCCCAAATTGCGATTATTAACATCGTGCCATCTGTCAGAAGCAGGCAAAGCTCTAGCGTCTGTGGTTTCTTTGGCAGGAGCATTTTCAGCACGGCGATCTGGTTTCCTACGATCTCTTCTACCAAGCAAGCCAGTTTCCCTCTCCTCTTCACGCCATCGGCGACCACTCTCCGTCTCTGCTGTGGGTCTTCTCCAATCTTTTTTTTCATCAGGCACATCTGAACGCCAAGCGTCCTTCTGATTTGAATCAGCAGAACTTCCAAGTGAGAGAGAACTTGGTGCACGCATTTCCTGTGGTGCATAATAGAGTTTGACCAAAAAAAAAAGATTACGGTTGAAGAACTAATAGCAGTAGAGAAGCTAGCATGGACAAGTATAACCAACAAAACTTGAAATACCTAGAGAATGAAGATGGAAAATCCAAATGCAGTAAGATGATAATTTAAATATTTAAGTAGACTAATATCGTTCATGAAGGTATTTGAAAATTTTCTCAAAAATGATCTAGAAGGAAATAAGTGACAGTAACCAACCCAACATAACCCTGAAACATGGAATGCAAAATACAGCAAAAGTTAAATTGTGAAATATTTTAAGGGGTAGTTTCGAGTTTATTTGTATACAATAGTCCGAAGAGAAGAATCAATGGTGACATATCCAAATGCAATTTTTAATAAGTCAGCACTGTCAAGAAGGAACATTCATGAAGAAAGCAATTCCTATTATAGTCCATGGATTGTAAATAATATATATCACAAAATCAATAAGTCATCAAAAGCCTAGGCCACTATTTTACCCCACGTGTGCTCCATTACAGGTGTAACACTTCCATCTTGAATAGACCGAGCATATTTCAGTGACACGTGTTTTAATAGCAAGATTGAAGTATATGCCTCAGTCTGCTAGGTTATCAGTAATAACATATCGCTCCTGCATCAAACAAGATGACACAGAGAGTGTGCACCATAATGACAAAGTAATTCACTTCCCAAGGACCCACTACATAATATATAGCACAAAAAACACAATTTACAAATTGATCGGACATCTTGAAATTGCAGGGTTAGTGGGCAGTGTCTTCGCTTCTTTAATATTATCTCCACACCAGTCAGGCTGATATCGACCTTGACAATACTCCACACCAGTCAGGCTGATATCGACCTTGACAATACATTAATTCATTATCCAAGGGGCTTCAGACTAACTTGGACAGTGGGTATCCGATTACCTTTTCTTTTGAAAGTTAGAGAGTGTCTACGGCAAAGGAAAACTTATTTTATAGCACATTCTAATATTCATCACACCTTACACATACAGTTAGGTCCAAGTTGATGTTTTCATTACTTGAGATGCTACTAAATTCTTTCCATGGTCTCACAAAGTGTTGACTTCTCCAATTTTAAACCATCTGTCAAGAATAATATACACTGATAATAAAAGAATAATAATTTAAAATCTCCTGAGAATGGATAATATTAAGCTTCACATACGTAATTTACCAAAAAATAGGTTACTACAAACATAATTCTTGGAAAGGCAAAGTGCCCGAGGAAACTATAAGACACTCAAAGGATTTCAAAAAAAATCTAGACTCAACAGTGATCTCCTTTGAAGATTGGTGTCATGTGATTAGGTATTACATATCAAGAGGACCAACAGTTAACTAGAAGAATAATTAGTATCTTAAATGCAAACTCACCATCTTAGAGTCACTTGGTTTCACATAAAGCCACTGGGGAGACAAAGGAATGTTACTGTCCACCGCTGCTTGATCTAAAGAAAAGGCCAACCAACAAAAGCAGCATATCGTGTACATATTAAAAGGTCAAACTCATGAATGGTAAAGCAGCTAAGAAGCTATTTCAACAGTTCCAGATAAAGATACATAACCCACATGCAAAGACAATTAAAAAGGGAAATGAACTACCTTTTGAATCGTCAATCGACACCAAGAATGACTTGTCATCATAATTACCTGCAGATGTGTCTTAAGAAATGTAAAGCATGAAAACACAAAATGAAATAAAAACAACCCCCCTCCCAGCACCAACAAAGAAAGAAAAAAGAAGAGAAGGCAAGATGAAAATGAACATAGATTTCCAGCTTGTGCGCTAAATCATACCAAAAATGAGAAACATGACACAGATGTGAGAAAATGCAAAAGGGATAACAAACAGGGTCTTACAAAAGAATATACACTATAATTCAAATCCATTTATCTTCTAATGCCTCGTCCAAACAGTCAAATGTAAGTCAAACAAAAAGGTCGGAGTACAATCTGAGCACACTTGCTTCCCCACAGTTTTGCCAAATTCCCCATATTTTAAGACAAAACACAATACTTTGAATTCAAAAATCCAATAGAAGCAAAGAAATTGATTTAATCAATGAATGAACTATACTTCAACCCCGGACTAGTTAATAGTCCGTTTCATTTCAACAAGGCAAATAATTTGACAGAGAGAAATTGATTCAATATCTGACGCAGCAAATCGAAATATATAAATAACTACAGAAGGATAGCCTAAAAGACCACAGCAAAAGGGGGTCTGATTCTGATCTGAAACCCTAGAATTAAACGGCAAAGTAAGTACAACTAAACTCAGATCAATAAAACCCTAATATATGGCATTAATGACATTTTGAATCGAACCAAATAAAAATTAAAAACAAAAAATATACAATAAAGAGCAGTACCTTTGGAAGAAAGGAGATCGTCAGGGAGATCGAGCTTGCTTTTGGCCATTGAATAAGAACAAGATCGATAAGAGCAAACAAGAGAGAAGTGAAGTTAATGTGGATTTGAATGCCGAAGAGAGAGAGAGATTTAGGGTTCGAATACAAAGCTATGAACAACAACAGACTGTTGCAGAGAGAGAGAGAGAGAGAGAGCAGAGAGAGAGAAAGGGGTGAGGGTTTGTGTTGGGTGGTCAGAAGGGGCCAAATCAGCGTAATTCCGAACAATTATGTTATCCTTTTCTCTTTGCTTTTTCCCCTTTTCAATTTTATTTATACTAAACTCGCTTCGTTGCGGGTTGATAAGCGAGTTGCTGTTGGGTCAAGTTTTTGGGATGCAAAAATCATTTTTTTGGTTAAACAATGCACTTTTACAGAAATTTAAAGTGTTTGATCAAGGGTAAAAGTGATTTTAAGCGGTAGAAGTTATCTTTTTATTTTTAGAAAAAAACTATAAATTCTAGCTTAAGAAATAGAACGTAGAAATTTTTTTCTATTTGTCCACAAAAGTATTTTTTGGAAAGATTGGCCAAATATATAATGGGGCATTACCCGTTTTTTGTGTTACATTTTAACTTGTGTCCGCTTTGCAAAAAAAATTGCAAGCGTACCCGCTTTTTCGCATAACTTCAGCACACGGGGCTGAAGTAGCAAAGGCAATCACGCAAAACTTCAACATTCTAGTAGCCGGGCCTGAATTTCAGCTCTAGAGCTGAAGTTTTTGTTTTGTAACTAGCAAATTTTTGTGTTGTAACTGGAAACTTCAGCTCTAGAGCTGAAGTTTTTTGTGTTGTAACTGGAAACTTCAGCTCTAGAGCTGAAGCTTTTGTGTTGTAATTGGCTACTTTTAACTCCCTCTCTTCAGCTAGTAAATCGTCGCTTCATATGCAGCAAATGAATTTATTATGACAATTCATGGTTCAATTAACTCAAATCATTTGCATAGCACAGAAACAGAAGAGGATTCTATAACACCTTTAGCATCAACATCTATTGATCTAACAATTATTAGCAGCAGCAATAACAACACATAAACCAAGATTAACCCTTATCAATTCCTAATTAAAACTAAAATTTACTAATACTAATACATGTTTTAATGATTAACAACATCAATAGGAACTGAAGCAACGGGAAGATGTTTGCTGCAATAACAAGAATTTGGATTAAAACATATTTCCATCTTAAGAATAAGAGCTGAAGTTATTAACTGCTACTCCCAGGGTGAAGAAAGATTTTCGACGCAAGACCAATAAAAAAAAAAATAGGCTCTGCATTTTGTCTTTTGTTGAGAAGAAGAAAACGAAGGAGGAGAAGAAGGCTGAAGTTATTTAAGAATTGGTTACAAGTTAAAAGTTTTTTAAAAAAATGGGTATAGGTTAAATGGGGGCAACCAAATAGGGCGTCCCGTGCAATTTTTACACATATAATTTACTTATCAAAAATTACAAAAAGTACTTCCCAAATGAATAGGCCAAACACAAATTGTTACTCTTCAAAAGTGTTTTTCCAGAAAGCACTTTTCAAAATAAGCAGCTTTTGACAGCTTGGCCGATTGGGCTCTTATAATTTGTTTGGCCAAACTTCTAAAATCAGCTTATTTCGAAAAGTGCTAGCAAAAAAGTATTTTTGGTGAGAAGCAGTTTGTGTTTGGCTAACTAATTTGAAAAGTATTTTTGGGAAAAAACTACTTTTATCTGCTTCTCAAAAATTATTTCTGCTTCTACTCAAAAGCAACTTTTTTTCCTGTTAAAAGCTTGGCCAAAAACCTTAACTTTGGAGGGAAAAAAAATACTTTTGGCACAAAAAAAATACTTTTAGTCAAAAAGAAGCTTGGCCAAACAGGCTCTTAATGAGGGTCGGATCCAGTGCATTAGTTTCGGGTTCCAGTGAACCCAGTAATTTTTTTCTAAATCTGTATTTGTATTGAAGAATTCATTAATTGTATAAAAATATTTAGCTTGAAACTCAGTCAGTTAATCCAGTTATTATTGTATATTAAGTTGAGATTTATGTAACAACCCATAAACTTAAAATTCTGGATCCGCCACCGCTCTTAATCTATATTGGATTTATCATATATAATTCACTATCATACATAGCAATTGGGATTATTTTAATCCTAGACCAATCAAATATTACCATATTGAACTAACAATGAAATAACTGAACATATAGCACAATTATTTTTAAGGGGTTTTGGCATGGTATAATAACATACTCATGTAATTGGCAGAAAATAGCCCTAGTTATAGATATTGACATCGAATAGCCAATAAATATATATCACAATAATAATATGTATATCACAATTTTTTTCTTCTTCTTTGTCTATATCAACATGTATATTAAAATTTTATTTTCATTCTTTGTATATAAATAATATTATTCTTTGTATTATCAATAATATAAAATTATATATATAGTTATTGTTGCCTTTATATCAATGTATATCACAATAAAAATATTGTATTATCTGTATATCACAGTTATAGCACATGAGACATGTGTATACCAAAATAGATATCATAAATTTATTTTTCTTCTTAGTGTATATCAAAAATTAATTTTCTTTGTATACCAAATATTATTTACTCCCACAATTATATTTATTATTTTTATATTTTAAAACTCGCTTAAACATGCTATATCAAAAATTTATTTTTCTTTTTTGATCAATAATTAATAATTATGTTATTTTTATATCACAGTGTATAACGTAATAATAATAATAATGTGTATATTAAAAAAAACTTATTAAAATTTTGTTTTCCTTCTTTGTATAACACATTTCAGATTGAATACTCAAGTTCAAGACGACTCCACGTGTATATCCACTATTGTAACCAGTGTATATCTCTATGTACATCAATGATATCTCATGTATATTATGTGTATATGTGTATATGCATAAAATTTGTGTTATATATACGGTATATAATGTGATACACACGGGAGTCCATAAAAACATTTTGTTGTATAGACGATATACAAAGTGATATACACAAACGTCCTTAAAAACTTGTGTGATATACACTGATGTACACGATATACAGCGTGATATACACATGTCGTAGTTGAATTTTTAGGTCTGATTTTTTAGCTTAAACCAGTCTAAATCACTTATAATCTTGCTTAAATTTTGTATATAGCCTCATTTAGGTATTTTCAACCAATTTCAATCACACCCACTCATTCAATCCAACCAAAAAAAAGGAAGAGAGAAGAAAACAAAGTTGAAATATATTTTTTTTCTCTCTTGCTCAAATTTTGTATATAACCTCGTTTAGGTATTTTCAACCAATTTCAATCACACCCACTCATTCAATCCAACCAAAAAACAAAAAAGAGAGAAGAAAAATAAAGTTGAAATATATTTTTTCTCTCTTAGTTTTTGCTTCTGATTTCCTCTGATGTGAGATGAACCTTACATTTTCATCCCACTGATTTTTTTTTTGCATAATTTGCAAGAATTTTTGCTAAACTATAAGAGCAAAAGAGAAGAGATAGAAGCAGAAATACAAGGAGAGAAAGGGGGAGGGAAGCCAAAATAAGCGTGTAGTTTTTTTTAGAGAGAATATAAAAGAGAGTAGTTTTTTTAAGATTTGACTATATGATAGTAGGCTATATAGTTGATATTTACACCTTAATTGCTCATGCTTTGTTGTTGTTTTATAACGTAAACTGCCGACAAAATGCTTTAAATAGTGTTATTTGGTTTCGCACGGATATTATATGTGAGGAAGCAACATGAAGTGTTTGGAGGCGATAATGTGAAGAAAACACTCACTCAAGAAGTACCCGAACACAAAGGAGCAGAAGAAAACGACCTGGGTAAAAGTCCACCGCGACCGCGGTGTACCGCGATGCAGCGCGGGGAGATAAAACACAAAAAAAAAAAAAAAAACTGGGCAGTGTTCGCCGCGGTCCACGCTGCGGCCGCGGTGAACTATTCACGAACCTGAAAATTTGGGGGCCAAAGTGTCAATTCGGGAAAACTTTTGTAAAACCCTTATAAGCTATAGAAACTCCTCCAAGAGAGAAAAAGGCTTGTTTTTTAGAATAGAGGGTTGAGAACAAGACAAGAGAGGCAAGGAGGCAACTTGGGAAACAATTCTTATCTCCCTAATTGTTCTTTCATCAATGACTATGAATTCTTTTGTAGTTTTCATCATTGTTACGAGTAGCTAAATATTTTAATCTAAGGTTTTGGTGAAATCCGTTGGGGATGATTTGGTTGTTATATTAATATAGTTTTGAATTGGTTATTTATCTCTATTTATTCAACTACGTTTTGATTGTGGTTAGTTGAAAGGATCCTCTAGCCGTTCCTATTTATTATGTATCTGCTTGAGAGAGAGTGCATATTTAGGTAGTTGTTTGAACAACTTCACTCCCGGAGTATAGGTGAGAGTCATAACCGAGGATTTAGAGGTTGGATTAGAGATAAGATACCTCGGGTGCGATCTAAGTGAACTGTAATGCGAATCTAGCTAGCGTAGCTTGAGAGAGTGCGTCTAGTAAATTATCATAATTGCTTGAGATAGATTTATGATAGCTGGAGAGTTCATGATTGATAGAGGCAACTAAGTCAAAGCTATAAGAAACATACAACTAAGGAAATCAACAACGGGGAAAACCATTACCTTAGACCTTTATTCCAATTGTTTACAATTCAAACATAGTTAGTTTTCAGCTATTTATTTATTTTCAGTTTTAGTCGCAATCTTTATAATTTAGAAAATTGTTCAATCTTGTCTTCTTGGTGATATTGAACAGATACAACTAAGCCTTAGTTCTCTGTGGGATTCGACTCCGGACTTTTAGATCAGATTATATTTGCAGCGACCGCTTATCCTTTTTAGGACGGGCGTGATCACTATATAATACCAATTGTTTGGGGCTATCTTTGCCAACCCTAATATAAGGCTAAAAAACTGTCAATTTCTGTTATGTGTTATTATAGGATGCCAATTTTTTTATTTTTAAGTACGATGGTTTGAACTGAGAGAGATGGATTGATTAAATGACCATATAAATATGCTAGTTTGAGTCAATTATGTAGTTGTTTCCTCCTCCTACATTTTCTTATTTTTTTCCTACGTTGGTGAGAGACTGTAAAAGGATGAAATGTTCACGATTTATCAAAATGTTAAAATTTGGAACTTTTTCAATTTTAATTTAGAATTTGTTATAAGAAATATAAGAGATTTATTCCCAATTCATGTTACATATTTTATGTTACAAAATTTACTCTATGCTATTACGAGTTCTACATCTCTTATTCATCATCTTATGCTTTTCAAGTTGTATGTGATTTTTTCAAGAAAGACACAACGAGTAAATTTAATTAATATAATCAGAATCTATTACTATATTTTTTCCAGTTTTCCTTTTAAATATCCACTTAGATTAGTACTCCCTTTGTCTTAACAAAGTATATTTAATGTTCAAAATTAAAATAGTGTTCTCATGGAAGAGAAGAATGTCATATACCAATGGTAAATCATAAAAGTATGTCGAAAGCATGTATCCTCGACTATCTTTTAATATCTACCAAAAAAAATCTTCGACTATCTTTTAATATCTACCAAAAAAAAAATCTTTTAACATTAAGGTTCATGCTAAGTTTATTGATCTTATACAACAACAATAACAACAACAACAACAACAAACTCGGTATGTCCCCAACAAGTGTGGTCTGGGGAGGATAGTCTGTACGCATACCTTATCCCTACCTAATGCAGGTACAGAGACTGATTCCAATAGACCCTCGGTTCAAGAAGGGTAAGAAAAATAAGAGGAAAGCAAGAAAGGAAGAGAAAAGAAAAAGGGAGAGATAAAGGATAAGTAGTACCAAATAATAGCAACAGGAAATACAATATCTGAGGCGAACAAAACCACATAACGCAATAAAAATATAAGAATATGAAGGGACATGCGTGCTACTAAGACTATCGGTGAGCAAAAAACTACCGACTAACCTTCTACCTTAATCCTCGACCTCCACACCCTCCTATCAAGGGTCATGTCCTCAGTGAGGTGAAGCAGCGCCATGTCCTGTCTAATCACCTCTCCCCGGTACTTCTTAGGCCTACCTCGACCTCTTCGCAAACTCGCCATGGACAACCTCTCACACCTCCTAACAGGAGCATCAATGTTTCTTCTCTTAACATGTCCGAACCATCTCAACCTCGACTCCCGGCATCTTGTCCTCCACGGAGGCTACTCTCACTCTGTCCTGGATTGCTTCATTCTTAATCTTATCTCTCCTGGTATACCTACAGATACATCTCAACATCCTCATCTTTGCTACTTTCATCTTCTACACGTGGAAGTTCTTGACTGGCCAACACTCAGCCCCATACAGCATAGTCGGTCGAACGACCACTCTATAAAACTTATCCTTAAGTCTTGGCGGCACATTCTTATCACATAAAACACCGGAAACGAGGCTCCATTTCATCCAACCTGCTCCGATGCGATGTGCGACATCTTCGTCAATCTCCCTATTACCTTGGATAATAGACCCGAGATACTTAAAACTCGCTCTCTTGGGGATAACTTCAGCATCAAGCTTTACCTCGACGTCAGCTTCAAGGGTCCCATCACTGAATTTGCACTCCAAGTATTCGATTTTGGTTCTACTCAATTTGAAACCTTTAGACTCCAAGGTATGTCTCCAAACCTCCAACCTCGCGTTAACTCCGCTTCGCGTCTCATCAATCAACACTATATCATCGACAATTAGCATGCACCAAGGCACCTCCCCTTGGATGTGTCGCGACAGTACATCCATCGCCAAGGCAAATAAAAACGGGCTAAGAGCCGATCCCTGGTGCAACCCCATCACCACAGGGAAATGCTCCGAGTCACCACCCACAGTCTTCACCCGAGTCTTCGCATCATCATATATATCCTTAATCACCCTAATGTACGCTACCGGAGCGCCGCTAGCCTCCAAACACCTCCACAAGACCTCCCTCGGTACTTTATCGTACGCTTTCTCAAGATCAATAAACACCGTATGCAAGGCCTTCTTCCCCTCCCTGTACTGCTCCACTAATCTCCTTACCAGATGAATCGCTTCCGTAGTCGAACGTCCGGGAATGAATCCAAACTGATTCTTAGAAATAGACACGCACCTCCTTACCCTGGCCTCCACCACCCTCTCCCAAACCTTCATAGTGTGACTCAACAACTTGATACCCCTATAATTGTTGCAATTTTGGATCACTCTTGTTCTTGTAAAGCGGAACCATCGTACTCCACCTCCATTATTGGGTATCTTCTTCGTCTTAAAAATAACATTAAACAGCCCAGTGAGCCACTCCAAGCCTGCTTTCCCCGCGCTCTTCCAGAATTCCATCGGAATTTCGTCTGGCTCCATCGCTTTGCCCCTGCACATCTTACGCATCGCCCTTTCCACCTCCTCTACCGTAATCTGCCTACAGTACCCAAAATCTCGACGACTCTTGGAGTGCTCCAACTCACCCAGCACAATGCGTCTATCCCCCTCCTCGTTCAACAGTTTATGGAAGTATGTCTTCCATCTTCTCCTAATAAGTGCCTCGTCCATCAATACTTTGCCATCCTCGTTCTTGATGCACTTGACTTGATCTAAGTCACGGGCCTTCATCTCCCTTACATTGGCCAGTTGGTACAACTTCTTGTCCCCACCTTTGCCCCCGAGCTCCTCGTAATAAGTTCTAATAATGTTATAATGAAAATTAATACTATAACAATTTTTTGTTTTTTAGAATATCTTTTTTGTTGTTTTATATAACATAAATAAGTCACCTTAGTATCGTTAGCCTCTTTTTAAAAAGTATAATTACATAGACCTACTTTTAAGTTTGCCTTTGTAATACTTACCTCCTATTGAGGTTTAAAATATTGTATTTATCTCTCTTAACTTGATTTTCAATATAAAGGGATAAAACTAGCTTTAAAGGATGGCCTTTTGTAATTTAAATTAGACGCAAGCTTTTATTGCACTTACTTTCCCTAGCCAAAAAACGAAGAAGAAAGAAAATGTTATTTAGGCTAGATTTCTTGACATTTCTTACATACTAGAAGCAATAGGGAAAAAACTACAAGAACAAAGCGGTTGATGATAGTGTAATCCGCTACTGTGTTAGAACATAAAATCAAAAAAAATTGTTAGAAGAATAAAAGAAACTGGAAAACAGTAAAGAATAAGAAATATTCCGAGTCCACAATTTGCTTGTGCGTCCTTAAGGAATTTTAACCCCCTCACACGTTGCCAAGGTAATGGATTAAATCCTCCCAGGATGAAACGGAATAAACCTTCCTACAACAGTGGCAATACAAACTGCAGGATACCAACAAACTCAAAAAAAGGAGCAAAATCACACTTATAGATTTGAGAGAGAGAGACTGCGAATTAGAATGCAGTATTTTCAGAAAGAAGGAAGGTTTTGTAATTTTTTCAGTGTGTTAAAAACGAAGCCATGCCTCAGAATTTATAGGCAATTATTGGAAGAGGTGTGATGTTTGTTCTGGAAAAGGTGTCTGTTCAGAAGTTTGCGCGTCCTGCCGCGGATACGCCAGGACCGCGGCCAGAGTGGCCTTCTGAATCTGCAGCAGTGTTCTGGCGCGGTCCTACCGCGGTCACGCCCGGACAGCGGCTAACTAACTGACATTTAATTAATTATTAAATAATTAATTAAATAAATTTTGTCCAAAAATAATCTTATCGATCGATTTGATAAATCCAAATCCAAAGCCAAAGCCAAAGCCGAGCCGAGCGAGCGACGACGACGGCGCGAGGGTTCATTCTCTTCAACTTCTTTTAAGAGCTTTAAGAAGTGATTCTATATATATACACACAAATGTAGTTGTCCCTCACCAATGAGGGACAAAGTTCAAGACAAAAGTTCACTTCATTCAAATTTTCATTTCCCTCCATTTTATTTCCCATCATTTCCAATTCACACTTTAGACTTTAAAGCCCAATGCTTAAAGTCTTTGAAGCCCAATGCTTTAAAGTCCAACAATCCCCCACATGAATGGGAATGGCTGTAACCAGAATGATCATAGATGAAAGTTGTGTGATTTGCAAGTAAGGATTAATTGCATCTGGATAAGTAGGTTTCCCTTTGAACTTTCCGTAGTGAACATATGTTGGATATACTCTGTCAATTGGTAGATTTGATATCTTTGAACCGTCGAACTTTAGTGTATACCTAGATAACCATATGTCACACAACCAATCCTTAACCGTCTTTTGGTTCTCATTGTTGTGTTCGTTTCGGCCATGAACACCGCCTGGTTTCATAAGTGCGTAGAGAATTGGCCTTACAGAATTCTTATTGAAGCGGCTTCCACTTCACACTTACATAGGTGATTCCTAAACGTGTAATCCTTTAGATTGACACTATTTGATAAATACCACATCAAACTTAGGTAATCATTAAAGAACGTGTAAAGTTCTATCCTTGTTACTGAACATTGTCTTCATCACGAGAAGGGACCAAAGATTTTACTTTGACAATGTTGAACCGGTCAATCACAACTTTGTTTGAGCTCCTTGAACCTAGATCTCGGAACATCCAAAATTCTAGGTAGAGTTACCGCCATGTTGACTTGTCCTCGGCCATAGTCCCATTCCCTTAGATGATTTCTCAACTCCCTCTCTAGTTAAGCCTTTTGTAAGCGGATCCGCCACATTATCCTTTGATCTTACATAATCAATAGTGATAATTCCACTAGAAAGTAGTTGTCTAACGGTGTTATGTCTTCGTCGTATATGACGAGACTTTCCGTTATACATAACGCTCCCTGCCCGTCCTATTGCTGCCTCACTATCGCAATGTATGCAAATAGGATCCAAAGGTTTTGGCCAGAACGGAATGTCTTCTAAGAAATTTCGAAGCCATTCAACTTCTTCACCGGCTTTATCCAAAGCTATAAACTCTAATTCCATTGTAGAGCGAGCGATGCACGTTTGTTTGGAAGACTTCCAAGATACTGCTCCTCCACCAACAGTAAAAACATATCAACTTGTGGACTTTGTTTCTGTGGAGCCGGATATCCAATTTGCATCACTATATCCTTCGATAACCGCACGATATTTGTTGTAGTGCAAAGCGTAGTCTTGGGTATATTCCAAATATCCCAGAACTCGTTTCATTGCCACCCAGTGATGTTTGTTGGGATTACTTGTGAATCGACTAAGTTTACTTATTGCACAAGCTATATCAGGTCGTGTATAGTTCATGATGTACATTAAGCTTCCCAACACACGAGCATACTCCAATTGAGACGTACTTTCACCTTTATTCTTTATAAGATGATGATTTAAGTCAATTGGAGTTCTTGCACTTCTAAATTCCAAATGTTTGAATTTTTCAAGTACCATTTTCACGTAATGTGATTGAGACAAAGCTAGACCCTGAGGAGTCCTCTTGATTTTAATTCCTAGAATTACATCGGCAACTCCTAAGTCTTTCATATCAAACTTACTAGCAAGCATGCGCTTAGTAGCTTGAATGTCGGCAATGTCTTTGCTCATTATTAGCATATCATCAACATATAAGCAAACAATGACTATATGATTTGGAACGTTCTTAATGTAAACACATTTATCACATTCATTAATCTTAAAGCCATTTGACAACATTGTTTGGTCAAATTTTGCATGCCATTGCTTGGGTGCTTGTTTTAGTCCATAAAGGGACTTAACAAGTCGACACACCTTCTTTTCTTTTTCCGGAATCACAAACCCTTCGGGTTGGTTCATGTAAATTTCTTCCTCTAGATCACCGTTTAAGAAGGCTGTTTTTACATCCATTTGATGGATTTGAAGACCATACAAGACGGCTAACGCTATTAGCATCCGAATGGATGTAATTCTTGTTACCGGCGAGTATGTGTCAAAATAGTCAAGACCTTCTCGCTGTCTAAATCCTTTGACAACAAGTCTTGCCTTGTATTTGTCAATAGTACCATCGTCTTTCATTTTCTTCTTGAAAATCCATTTAGAACCCAATGTTTTTTTACCTGAAAGATCAACCAATTCCCAGGTATGGTTGCTCAATATGGATTCTATTTCACTATTGACAGCTTCTTTCCAATATTGTGCTTCTGAGGAAGACATTGCTTCCTTAAAGGTACGAGGCTCATTTTCTAGCAGGAAAGTCAGAAAAT
>NW_017670820.1:360072-363735 GCF_001879085.1 Nicotiana attenuata
TGAAATACCAAACCAAACATACAACACGTAACAATGGTGAAGTTTTTATATACTTCAAACCCGTAAGTTTATTATTCCGGTAAAGTTTTGATATACTTTAAATCGGATAGAACAATTATTGGAGTAGAAAGCACGAAGACTTTAGTCTCCAAACCAGTATACAAAATATAAATAACAGTTTAATATGTATTTCAACACAGAAACGTTAGTATTAAAATTCCTTAAGCTTGTAATCCGCTACTGTGTTAAAACACAAAATCAAAAAAGACTGTTAGAAGAATAAAAGAAACTGGAAAACAGTAAAGAATAAGAAATATTCCGAGTCCACAATTTGCTTGTGCGTCCTTAAGGAATTTTAACCCCCTCACACGTTGCCAAGGTAATGGATTAAATCCTCCCAGGATGAAACGGAATAAACCTTCCTGCAACAGTGGCAATACAAACTGCAGGATACCAACGAACTCAAAAAAACAGAGCAAAATCACACTTACAAATTTGAGAGAGAGAGACTGCAAATTAGAATGCAGTTTTTTCAGAAAGAAGGAAGGTTTTGTAATTTTTTCAGTGTATTAAAAACGAAGCCATGCCTCAGAATTCATAGGCAATTATTAGAAGAGGTGTGATGTTTGTTCTGGAAAAGGTGTCTGTTCAGAAGTTTGCGCGTCCTGCCGCGGTCCTACCGTGGTTACGCCAGGACCGCAGCCAGAGTGGCCTTCTGAATCTGCAGCAGTGTTCTGGCGCGGTCCTACCGCGGTCACGCCCGGACAGCGGCTAACTAACTGACATTTAATTAATTATTAAATAATTAATTAAATAAATTTTGTCCAAAAATAATTTTATCGATCGATTTGACAAATCCGAAGCCGAAGCCGAGGCGAGCGACGACGACGGCGCGAGGGTTCATGCTCTTCAACTCCTTTTAAGAGCTTTAAGAAGTGATTCTATATATATACACACAAATGTAGTTGTCCCTCACCAATGAGGGACAAAGTTCAAGACAAAAGTTCACTTCATTCAAATTTTCATTTCCCTCCATTTTATTTCCCATCATTTCCAATTCACACTATTAGACTTTAAAACCCAATGCTTAAAGTCTTTGAAGCCCAATGCTTTAAAGTCCAACAGATAGTCCATGATATCAATGCAATAAAAAGGAAATCATTGCCCAAATTTGTGTTTTTGGTCAAAGTCAATCCTTGGTCAAACATGGTCAAGTCAACCAACATATAAATCAACTCAAATCCCAAAATTGGGTTGTGGACGAAACCCATGAATCTATATGGTTCATTCCTAAAGTTAAGAGTTAACACTATTTTTAATAGATTGAATTTTCGGAAACCACTATTGTTTAGTGGCTATTAACTCCCTATAGCTATCATATACATAATTACTTTTTATATCTACTATTCAGTTGTTACGGTAGTGTATTTGCTGTATTTGCGCTGCTGTATTTATGAATACAACAACAAAAAGCGCCTAAAAATCAGGGCACTCCAGCTGTACGCGCATGTATTCACATGTATTCGCAGTGCTGTATTCATGAATACATCTGTAAAAAGTGCCTAAAATCAGGGTAGTCCAGCTGTACGTGCATGAATTCACATGTATTCGCGCCATGTATTCATGAATACAACAACAAAAAGCGCCTAAAATCAGGGCAGTCCAGCTGTACGCGCATGTATTCGCGTTGTTGTATTCATACATCAGTAAAAAGTGCCTAAAATCAGGGCAGTCCAGCTGTACGCGCATGTATTCACATGTATTCACGCGTATTCATGAATACAGTAACGACAATCACCTTAAAAATAGGTATGTCCAGCTGTGTAAGAGAGAGGAAAAACATAAATAGCGTATTTCATGCCTTATTTCATGCCTCAATGGTAGTATATACCATAAATACTTATTTTGCTATAAAATATAAAAGGTAGCTATAGNTAAATTGCAAGAAAAATAAAGAAGAATAAGAGTAATGATGTTTTGGGTGATCTCTCACACTTGTTTTCCTTGCCAAAGTACTCTCTAAAACATTACATGCCTCCCTTGGGCGAGTTCTATTGTTTAAATAGGGTTTTGGGCTAAGAATTCCGTGTTTTGCACTTCAGTCCCTCAATTTTTCGCCTTCTGCCGCGGTCCTACCGCAGTTACGCCAGGACCGCGGCCAATTGACCTCTCTGAATCCGCAACAACTTCTTGCCGCGGTCCGACCGCGGTTACGCCGGGACCGCGGCAGTCCATCTCCCTTTAGAATTAGATTTCAACCCACGATAACACNTAAAA
The DNA here is from genome assembly GCF_001879085.1 of Nicotiana attenuata. NCBI lineage: Eukaryota > Viridiplantae > Streptophyta > Magnoliopsida > Solanales > Solanaceae > Nicotiana > Nicotiana attenuata. The sequence goes on from NW_017670820.1 coordinate 362,350, forward strand.
AAAAAAAAACCTCACGATAACAAATTTAAAATCCATTGTAAACATGGTAAGTGTAAAATGTGATACTACATATTTTGTTTATTGGTAAAATATTAATAGAATAAAACTAATTAAATTTTTATAATAGGAGTAAAAATATATAAAGAGAAAAATAAAGATAGCGTGAGAATGTAATTTGAATTAAGGATAAGTATATTAAATAATACTCATAAATATTATTGATAGAGTTAAATGACGAAAGAGTTCTGAGTAAGAGGATAAAAGTATAAAACTACATTAAGCTTCAGGAATAAAAAATTTATATTTATATATAATTATCAGATGGATAATAAGCACATTATTATGTCAATTAGTAAGCTAATAAATGATCACATGATAATATAACAATATTAAGCAATGAATAATGCAATTATTATAAGCAAAGATTAAAGAGAAATTATTATTATTATTATTATTTTGTGAAAATGAGAAGGATAAGACTTATTCGACTTTGACTTAAAACATAAAGTGGTAGTCAGAATTTTGTTAAAACAACATGCTCAAACAAAACATATTACAACGTGATATGTTTATTATTCTTTAATATTGATCACAAAATAAAATGCAAGTACTAAGATCAAGGGGTTGGGCTGTTACAGATATAAAAAACAAATGTTATCCACTCTCGTATACTTCATTTTTATGTTTTAACTCCATCATAGCACTTTCGTATACATCTTTCTCGACTGTGATTTCAGATTGCCACAAGGAAATGTGCACCAATTAATAATAATTTTCTTAAGGCATCAAATATGCACTAATATTATTTGTGGAGAAATGAACTTTTGGGCTCCCAAAAACAAGAACAAGGATCGAGGGGTCTAGTTTTATTACCATGTGAAGAAATAGATCTTTAGTCTAACTAAAAGAAAAAGACATTTAGGGATCGTTTGGTAGGGTGCATAAAAATAATGCTGAATAGGGTGTATTAGTAATGCTGGTATCAGTTATGCTTGTATTAGTTATGCTGGTATTAGTTATGCTGACATATTTCTTATCCATTGTTTGGTTTGATGTATTAAAGCATTGCACAATTTCTAAAAGAATTGCTTGTTTACAAAAATGCCCTCAAAACCAGTCCATCACTCTAACTTTTTAAAAGAAACATATGTTGAGAAATGTTTTTATATGAAAACGTTTAAAAAAAATTATTTGATTTGTCTACCTATATTATAATATAGAACTAAATATTTATTTATAAAAAATATATATGCTAAGTATTTATTTGTTTACTAGAGATATAATTTTATTTCTCAATATTTGGATTATTTTAAACTTGTCATTAATATAATAACGTATCATATTTTAATCTAAGCATAAAATTTTTGAAAAGGTCTAATTTTAGTC
>NW_017670820.1:363747-371815 GCF_001879085.1 Nicotiana attenuata
AAAACTTAAGCTCTAGAGCTTAAGTTTTTATTTTATAACTGGCAAACTTCAGCTGTAGAGCTGAAGTTTTCCGGTTACAAAGACAAAAACTTCAGCTCTAGAGCTGAAGTTTTCCAGTACAAAAGAAAAACTTCAGCTCTAGAGCTTAAGTTTTTATTTTATAACTGGAAAACTTAAGCTGGAAAACTCCTTAAGTTTTTATTTTATAACTGGAAAACTTAAGCTGGAAAACTGCTTAAGTTTTTATTTTATAACTGGAAAACTTAAGCTCTAGAGCTTAAGTTTTTATTTTATAACTGGCAAACTTCAGCTGTAGAGCTGAAGTTTTCCGGTTACAAAGACAAAAACTTCAGCTCTAGAGCTGAAGTTTTCCAGTACAAAAGAAAAACTTCAGCTCTAGAGCTTAAGTTTTTATTTTATTACTGGAAAACTTAAGCTGGAAAACTGCTTAAGTTTTTATTTTATAACTGGAAAACTTAAGCTCTAGAGCTTAAAACTTCAGCTGTAGAGCTGAAGTTTTCCAGTACAAAAGAAAAACTTCAGCTCTAGAGCTTAAGTTTTTATTTTATTACTGGAAAACTTAAGCTCTAGAGCTCAAGTTTTTATTTTATAACTGAGAAACTTAAGCTCTAGAGCTTAAGTTTTCCGGTTACAAAGACAAAAACTTCAGCTGAAGTTTTCCAGTACAAAAGAAAAACTTATGTGAAAAAGCGGATACGCTTGCAATTTTTTTTGCAAAGCGGGCACAAGTTAAAATGTGGCACAAAAAACGGGTATAGATGCAAATGCCCCCAAATAGGATGTATAACTAATGCTTGCATAACTAATGCATAGGTCCAAAATGTCTACCAAACAGGGTATTATTAATACACAAAGCTAATGCATGCATTATTTTACCTAATGCATCCTACCAAACGACCCCTTAGTCTAACTCAATCACGAGAGGAGGATTGCCCAATATGATATAAGAAAACCATACAACAAATTCCTCAACCAATGTGACACTTAACATTATTAATTATTGCCATAACTATTAAGGGAGCCGGAGCTAAATTGTTAATAACCACAACCATTTTTTCTGTTCGAACCTTGTATTCGTATTTATCTACCATTCAACCATCTACAGACACAACTGCAGCACTAACAAGCAGTAGAGTGACCTTGGAATCAGCTAGAAGTTGCAGAACACAATTACAAAGCAATTCTTATTTATACAACAACTTTACACAGGAAGTCGCAACAGATATAGATACTGACATTTATCTTGAGGGCCGTTCATCCAAGATGAGGCGATTACAGAAAATTCATTCTGCTTGGAACCTGGATGCCTGCTCTCTTTAAAAGTTCTGCAGAGGCATGCTTGGCCATCGATAGAACTTTTTCCTGCGCATAAAAAATACCTATGTCAAACTCATTGACACAGAATGATAACTAACCTAACAAAGTAAATGAAAGAGTATGATTAAGCATCTAAAAGGGGTTGTTATCAATACCTCGTCTATGGTTATAATTTTCTTATCTTTCATAATCCAACAGCCGTTGCACATAACAGAGACGATATTCTCAGTTCTCATGCAATAAACAAGGCTGGAAATGCTGCAAAGTCATCAAAAGAAACTAGTGTAACATTCTGGTGATCACTAAAAAGGATGATATGATCAAACAGGAATAATTGAAACTACACCATGTTAAATGAAACCAAGAATAGAGAACAAGCATACAGACTGCATAGTAATTTTCAAGGTAATATTATCCACTGATTGCTGACAGCTTAGTTTAGCATGATAGAGTTAAAAATAGTCAATATATGTAGTTCAACCATATTCCAGTTATTGCTAGCAGAGCTACAAGTAAACTAGAAAGCAAAAATAAGAAAATAGAAATAAAGATGATATTATTAGACGAGGGAAGTAATGAAACCCTCAAAAGAAGAAGTTGAAGAAAAGATAAAATTATTACACAGGTGATGTTATGAACCCTCGAAAGAAAGTGAAGAAGTAACATTTTTAACATAGCCAAACCTTCATTTCAAAGGTAACAGTTCAAGAAACCTCGATTTCACATACCGAAGGAAGTTATGTAACCCCTCCCCCACATTCCCCAACAAGAAAAATAGAAAACGGAAAAAGAAAGTGGAAGAAAAAACCTATAAAAAGTGAATCCTGGATTCCAAAGCAATAGTTCAAGAAACCTCAAGTTCACCCAATTGCAGTACAATTCTATCCGATTGTAAATACAGAAGGGATAAATGGTTTTGAAATGACAGTCAATGAAGTGACATCCAAAAGAAAATCAAATTACTACATAAACCACATATCACACACTGGAGAGTTCTTGTGCTCTCATATTTATGAGCCAACAATGAGAAAACAATTCCAGGATTTTCATACTAAGCCGGTTCTTTTCCAAGCACAATTGTTCTTGTATCAGTTTCATTTAATTTAAAATACCACAAGGGAACCTAGTCAGAGTTGCAGGTAAAAGTTCTAAGGGGTTTGATTCTCCAATAGTGAAGAAAGGAAAAGTAAAAAAGACCAAAAAATGAAGGGTTTTTATTAAAATACAGTAGCTAACTATGATTAGGATCTGAATGCAACATCATGTTTAATTGATCCTTATGAATATGGACAAATTCTCATAATGGTTGAGAGGGAAGCGTTTGAAGAGAAGTCATCTAGACAGAAAGTATAACAGGGAAAAAGGACCACTGACAGCTAGATTAGAAAGAGAGAGAGAGAGAGAGTAATAGCAATACGATTGGAATCAGAACTTTCTAAAACTGACCTGAAGGGCTATTGATGTATAGGCTTGGATGAAAAATACATACGAAGATGAAACTTTATGCACTGGCTAAGCTAGCTTAGTGGCACAACTTTACGTGAAAAGAGGGCTGTACTTAAAGAACACTTGTGCTAGAGGACCTAAAAAATTAATACGAGTGGCAACTGAGGAACTGTGTCAATCAGATCAAAGATGGTCAACTTGTTAAATAGGATAATGGAGTGATCTAAATAGTCTGATATTGATGCAACTTCTAGAAAGTACTTTCCACCAGAATGCATATCACAAAATAGAAGTACATATAGATGAATCACAGGAAATAATGTCCCTCCACATTCTGCTTATTCTCCATTAAAATGATCTCATACCAGTCATGAATTGGCATCATGGACCAGGAAGAAGGATTGACCACAACGATATCAGCCTGCAAAGTAGCTCACTATAAGTAAACCTGTATGAAGAGATCCAACAGAAGCAAAATCTCGTCATGCTTCCAGAACCAGGAGCAAAAGAAAATATAGCAAATAAATAACACCTAGGCGGAAGCAAGGTGCCCAACCTTCTTCCCAACCTCAAGGGAGCCTATTTCCTTGTCCCAAAGTACAGACTTGGCACCATTTATTGTGGCCATTCTGAGGATTGTTTCAGCAGGCAAAGCTGTAGGATCAGTGGTTCCCTTGGAAAATACTTCACGACCTTTGTTTACCAAAGAAGCCAGGTACATCTCATCAACTGCACAAAAATAAAAATGGAGCATCTCAACAAATGTAGTAGCTCAAGAGATGGATAACAGTGAGCATGTGAATTTTGCTAAAGAGAAGCAAGATAAATGAGAATATCAGGAAGCTGCTAAACTCATTAATCGTAACGACCGGTCAGTCGTTCTGAGAGTTATAGCCCCGTTTCCCCCATTTATGTTTCTTTATGTGTTGTTCAGCTGTGTTGATTTGTATCGAGTTGGTAGGTTTGGGTTCGGAGTAGTTTTGGAGTGAAATGATCACTTAGTCTCTTAGTTAGAAAGCTAAGTTTGAAAAGTCAACCGGAAGTTTGACTTATGAGTAAACGAATTCGGATTTGGATTTTTATAATTCGATTAGCTTCGTTGGGTGATTTTAGACTTAGGAGTGTGTCCGGAATGTAATTTGGAGGTCCGTGGTAGAATTAGGCTTGAATTGGCGAAAGTTTTAAGTTTAGAAGTTCTTAGGCTTGAATTTGAGGTTGATTTGGTGTTTTGGTGTTGTTTAGGACGTTCCGGAGGTCCGACTAAGTTCTGGTAGTGATATATGACTTGTTGGAATTATTGGTTGAGGTCCCGGGGGCCTCGGGTGAGTTTCGAATAGGTTTGGGTTGTGTTGCACTCGTTTTTCTTATGTTTCGACGCTGTTTCTTCAAGCATAAATGATATCATATTGAACAAATGAGCTCCGATTTCTTTTTTTGATTGAAGCACTAGATCCGTATCGTAATTACGGACCGTAGCAAAAAGAATCGTCGAATTTGGACATCGTATGAGGATTTTATGGTCATTTTACTAAGAATTAGGTCGCCAGATTTTTCAGATTAATTACAAAATTGCCACTGACAGCGTATTTAAAAATCTGCACTATTTGCAAATATTGAAACCAACATATCTAATTCATTATAAGGTCAAAGTGATTCAAAAGCCTAACTTGACTAGAATTTCACAAGGAATCCATTGGAGGCATAAAATACGAGTTTCGGGATCGTTTGGCACGAGAAACGAGGCAGAATAGCTGGCAGAAAAATATATAAAATTAGGGTTTGTTCATTCGGTCATATTTTGAGTTGGGGAGCTCGGATTTGGGCGATTTTGGAGGCGATTTTCACCACATGGATTGGGGTAAGTGTTCTCAACTCGATTTTGGTTATATTTCATGAATTCATCTTCGTTTTTGGGATTTGATTGATGATTTCAAAGTGAAATTGAGGGAGTTAGGACTTGAGTTTCGGAGAGTTTTAGGTAGGGATTTGAGGGACCAAACGGAGTCCGATTTTGATAAATTTTATATGGTTAGACTCGGGAGAGGACGAGGATTATTATTCCGCCATTTTTGACTGGATTCGATACGTGGGCCCGAGGGCCGGGTTTTGGCCGATTTTAGATTTCTGGCATATTTATGTAGTTTTTATTGTGGAATTTGATTCTTTAGCACATGGTGATGGTATTAATTTGATCATGGTTAGATTCGGAGCTTTTGGAAACCGAGTCCAGAGACGAGGGCATCCCGGAGTAGTATTTTACGCTGTTAAGGTAAGTAACAGTTATAACTCTGGCCTTGAGGGTATAAACCCGGAGAATTTGATATCATGTCATTGTTTGGAGGTGATACCCACGCTAGGTGACGGGTGTGTGGGTGTATACCTTGAGGGATTGAGACTTGGTCCGTCCTGTGAGGCCTCATGGCCGTCATCTGTGTTTACGTAGTTACTTGTTGTCGAACTTCTGTGCCTTCATGTTAGAGATCATGATTAGGCTTTATTCATGCTCACATTATTATTACTCAGTCATAGAAATTATTGTACATGTTTACTTCAGTCTCTATTATTTGCTAATACGCTGTGATACTTGGTGTGGGCTGTGTTCCCTTATTTGTTGATGATGGTGAGGCTAGTGAGGTACATGATTGAGTAAGGCCGAGGGCCTGGTTGTGAGGATATTAATACCATAGCACGTGAGTTGTCTGCGTAGCACGTGAGTTGACCGTGCGGGTCCAGGTATTGATACCATAGCGCGTGAGTTGTCCGCGTAGCACGTGAGTTGACCGTGCAGATTCAGGTATTGATATGATGGCACGTGAGTTGTCCGTGCTTAGCGCTTGGGCTTTGGGAGCCCTCCGGAGTCTGTACACCCCCCAGTGAGGGCAGAGTGTTAGAGTGTATTGAGTGTTGAGTGCCGAGTGCGAGTGATGAGTGATGGAGTGACACTGCTGTGAGGTTGCATTTACTTTTGTTGTTGCTGCATTTATCTGTTAAATTTCTTTGTGGCATTTACTGAGTTATGAAATTTACCTGTTTATTTTTAAATTGTGAAAATAAATAATTGGACTTTTTTGCTTAACTCGTCACTACTACTCAGTTCCTTAGTTATTTCTGTTACTACTGAGGTGGTTGTACTCATACTACACCCTGCATTTTATGTGCAGATCCAGGTGAGTTAGAGCGCGGCGATCGTTGAGTTCAGGCCGGCTATCTTTGGAGACAGCAAGGTAGCTGCTAGCGTCCGCGGGATCTTGTTACTCCTCTTGTCATTTCTTCTTTTGGACATTTGGACAGTTTATATATCTTAGTTTATAGTTTTAGACGCTCATGACTTAGTGACACCCTGATGTTTGGGACTCGTTTCCGTATTTTATATTGATTATATTTAGAGTTGATTTAGTTTATAAAAAATTTAAATGTTGAAATGTTTTTATTAATTTCTTATAATCGGTTTAGTAGTAATATTTTGGGAAGTAGGCTTGCCTTGTAACACGATAGGCGCCATCACGACCATGGTTAGATTTGGGTCGTGACATTAATAGAAGGATGTGCTGAGAAAAGTCATAAATGGTTGATATTTCTATACATTACAAAGCAAATGAAAATCAAAAACTGAAAGGTGGCATTAACACAGTACCATAGGGAGTATAGATAACTACAATAAAGAAGTGAAGAATGGAAACATATTAAGAGTTGCACCACATTAGTACCAATGCTCATTCTATTGTTTGATGGTGCACCATCTGTACCCAAGGATACACAAACACCAGCACTGAGCATTTCCCTGATGGGGGCAAATCCAAGCATTCTCATTGCAGCAGCAGGACAATGTGATACTTTCACTCCAGCCTTTGAGAGACAATCAACCTGACAGAACAGCAGCGGACATACAGAAATTTGAAAAAATGGCTTATTATAGTAGCAATCCAATATAATTATTTGAAATAAAATCAGCAGTAAACATTTTTGAAGAAAAAAAATCAGCAAAAAAATATGCAGCTCAAACATACAAAAGTCAGATAAAAGTTATTTCCCGTGACAGTTGGATACAGGCTAAGTAAAAATTTTCTAAGTTTTCTTGAGCTCTAATAGAGTTTGGCTAAGCAATCTTTAATGAGTGTATAATCATTCACAAAAAGGGGCTTTGAGAATTTGCTTTTGTTACTCTAAAATTAAGAGTTTCATCAATTGTTTTCTTTGTTAGATCTCTCATATAGTAATGAGGCATGCTTGCAAAGTAGAGAATTCACTCTCCTTCTTTACATTGAACCAAGATGGAAGCCAAATCTGAATTGGCGTAACTTAAGTACTTCTCTTGCGCAGGAAATGAACCAAATAAGGCTTATTAAGTCAGTTTACGGCAGCCATAATTGAGGAACTTCAGTCTCAAAGAGTTGGCAGGAAAAATGTAGAGATCATGGGTGGTTGAATCAGGACCATTGTCAGGGATGACGGTGGCAATTTTGATGAGGTCAGGAATCGGGTACATCAGTTTAGTAGCAGTAGCAGAAATGGAATGCAGGTGGGATGTGTTGATGGCAAAGTCGTCTAGTGATACAGTCTTTGAAACTTAAATTAAAGTTTTTCTATTTCACCAGATTTTTTCAAAGGCAGCTAACCATTGCTTATGCTACTGCAATTTCATATGGCTCAATACAACAATTATGAGCGTGTGTTCCTGGCGTTTTTACTTTTAATGTTAGTCCATCCGATAAGCTGGTATACATGGCAGGTGGTCATTTCGGCCCCCTCAATTTGTTCTCTCTTTCATTCCTTTTTTTTCCTCTCACTTTTCACCAGCCATGTTACCAATAAACAAACTTGAAAAAGATACACAAATTAAGCAGGCCAACTAGTACAGACAGATATCTCAGAAGAAGAGAAGAAGCTTACCTCTTCCTCGTTGACCCAAACAGTATGTGCTGCAAGCAAATTGTTCTGCAGGAACTTGATTTTCTCGAGATATGTAACAGTTCCATGATCAACTCCTCGAGTTTCAACAATCAGTTGGTTTTCGAGGGGTATCTCTGCGATATGCTGAATAGTTGAGAAATTAAGGCTCCAGTGGTGTTGATAAATCCTTTTAAGACTTTATTCCCCTTGCACACAACATTCTTTTTCTTTTTTTCCTTTTAAGGGCAGTGGAATCTCAGGGGTGAGGGGTTGAGGTTGGCTTTGGACAAATGGCTATCATTCAACTGTAATGGAATGCGCCCACTTATAAAGTCTGCAATGTAAACCTAGTTTCTTATATATATATATATATATTCCCTTTGACCCCCCCCCC
>NW_017670820.1:371835-382998 GCF_001879085.1 Nicotiana attenuata
GAACCCCCCCCCCCCCCCCAACCCAAAAAAAAAAAAGGAATGCGTCCTCTTTGATACAAGAAATAACATATTAATTTGGATTTCCAGAATACCAAAGGATAGTAAATGAAAAAGAATAAGGCCATTAATAACGACCATTACCATAACAGAAGGGCTAGCTAAACTCTCAAGCTAAAACTTATTATATCTATTTTTGGGAACTCCTTAATATCATTAGTAGCAGAGAAGAACATACAAGATCAGTAAAGCTGAACACGTTCGTCCAGTATACTAGTTTTCATTTTGTTAATCTCTCTTATGATGTGGTCAAATGCATCAACATAATTAAGTCTGATTGTGACTAAAGATTTCAATTTCTCTTTGTTTCATCAATTGCCACCTTGTGTACATAGAAAGCTTATCCTACATCGTGTGTGTGTGTGTGTGTGTGTGTGTGTGTGTGTGAGAGAGAGAGAGAGAGAGAGAGAGAGAGAGAGAGAGAGAGAGAGAGAGAGAGATACCATGTGAATCCCCGTTTCTAGTTTTTTTGCTGTGTCTCTTGTCTCAGCAAGTAACCGATCAGTTGAATTCATAATTTGCCTTATCCCAAGCCATACTTTGATACGCCCATCTGCTGTATTGTGGTGTTTCATAAACAGATCCTCCTGCAACTGCACACTTGAAATAACATTACATTCACATCTCTAGGCTACAACTTGTAGTACACGGTTAATTTTCAAATTAGCACCTTTGAAATAAATTTCAAGCAACATGACTTCAATACAAGAATCAAGAAAGGAATAAATTCCAGGAATGTTGGAAGGCAACGGAACCTGTTAATTAAATGCTTGAAGATCTGACCAAACACACTTCAAAAGTGAAACTTCAAACTTTAGTAAAGACCAAACATGAGAGATTGTGCAGTAAAAGTTGTGAAAACTATACAATATCTTCAACTGAAATTCAACACAAGGCTGGTTTATTTAGAACTTTTAGCCAACCTTAATACACTCCTCAGTAGTCCTAGCGGCCCATGAAGCTGGCAAACCTTCACCGCAATCCATAATAGACTCGGTCAAACACGCACGCAAGCCTAATACTTCAACTGCACTTGCCATTCCAGACAAATGCTGCCCTCCTGCTTCTGCAAAGCATGTCACCTGTTTCCAATAACAACCAAATATACTTATAATCCTGAAACAAACATAAACTGTTCGGATATAAGTTATTTGCACTAACAGTGTAAACTTTTTTACACTCTCATTGTAATTTTAACCTGTTATAACATGTAACTTGCCAATTTTTGTAGGTTATTATGCTTATCATTGGGAATTACCTGCAATTACCTTCTAAGTGACCCAATTTAGTAAATATTTATATGCAATGTGTATATAGTTTAGCCTATATGATTTCAATAGCACTTACACCAGAGTGAATAAGTTCGATTCCGCAGAGTAAAGTGGAAATGAAGGAATCTTGCTCAGTCATGTTGGACTCGTAAGGCCAAATGCGATCATGTAACCATGTCAACAAATCCACATCATCAGCTATTCCTCTCCCTAATTGCTGAGACGTATGAACATGAGTGTTTATGAACCCTGTCCAACATTTTCGTTAGTACCAAGCGCTATAATATGCTACTAGTAAACTAAAATATACGTCTAGCATTCATATCACTTTCTATAATTTAAATAAAGGTTATGTCCAGCTTAATCGTAGGCCAATAGACCCACCGAAGATTATAATGGAGCAAAATATCTAATTTTGCACTCATTTTTAACTTCATTTTGCAATTGTTTAAATAATATTTGCTCCTAGAGAGTAAGGCAAATCACAATTTCCTATATACCATATACCTGGGAGGAGAATTTGTCCGCTGAGGTCGAGTATTTGAGGAGAGAGAGAAGAAAATTGGGGGAGAATTTCGGCGGATTTGCCGGCGGCTATGATTGAGTTGTTTTGTATAGCAATTGCGCCATCTTGGTAAACGCGGCTTTGAGAATCCATGGTCACGATCATAGCATTGTGGAGTAGGAGAATTGAGCTCTTATTCTCGTTTCTTGGTTCCATCACTTGCTCCAATTCTAAACGTTCAACTTCAGACTACAACTGATAAATAACAGTTAGCAAATACCTCCACAATTGTACTTTAAATGATAAATTCCCCTCGGATTTGGAAAAATGAATATTCTACCACATGTTTATCTCCAAGTAACTTATCACAGTATTCACCCTCTTACAACTATTATTAAAGATGCAAATATCTATTGAAAATGTTAAAAAAAAATTTAGCAAATGAAGAACATAAATATGATTATTTATTTTTTTAATCTGAAAAGATACACTCAAGGATATAAAGTTTTTATTCCTGACGAACATAACCCTTGACATTTCAATTCCTACTCTATGCATAATTTTTTTATTATATTATATAAGAGAAATTTATCTTTAGCTACGTGTTTTACCAATTTAAATATCTTATTGTAAAATTTTATTATTAAAGCTCAATAAAATTTAACTAGAATAGTACTTTTATGAATGTTAAAGAAATTTTATAGTTACCTTTTTATTGTTAATCTAATATTAAGTATATATTTAAGTTTTACTTTCTCTTTATATCTATACCTATATCTATATCTATATTTATATTTATATTATTATAAAAGCACGAATAATTTATGCTAAATGTTGAACGACTAAAATATCCCTGAAACATTGATCGACTTTTATGCCCTTAAATATTTGTATAATTTAAGGATCTAATAGTAAATTATCTAATAATAAAATTCTTTTTCAATTTAAGCTACACATATTATCTACCCTACAACGTCGATCCTACTTGAATAAGAAAAGCATATCCATAATTTTCTATCAAAAAAAATTGTTGTTCCTAATTACAATTCTCTATAACAAACAAGGAAACAAGGCACGTACTAAATGAAAAATTTAGTACCATGCTCTAAAAACATTATAGCATTTTAACAAATTTTGTTACTCTCCTTTAAAGTCAATTTTTATTAGTTCATATAAAGCTAAAACTAAATTATATCATATATTATGTGTTCCCAAGTATGAGGAGTTATTACATAATAAATTGAGTTAATTTTTACAATATTAAATAATAAAAATATAATTAAATTATAATCTTTTAAAATATAACATCTACTTTTAAATGATAAAAAAATATAGGGGCAAATTTATATGAATATTTTTCTTTTACCTGATAACAAGGTGGTTCTAATAATACAAATGAGATTGTTCTCTTTAATTTATTTATTTTTACTTCAGTATGAGTAATTGATTCCTTTACAAATTTCTCAAAGAAAATCGATGGATATATGTTAGATTAGGTTTCCTAGAACAAGTTCGTTCAAGACTTCTATATATCGAACTTTAACAAATTTTTGCTTTGATTGGTTTATTTTCATTAGATGCTCATGTGCCATTAATTGTCTCCAATTCAATGTTACATCAATTTATATTCAAATAAAAAGTAAAATATTTAGAATATTATTATTAATGTATATGTGTGATGATTGGCTAAAAACAGTTGAAAGTAAGTGAAACACAATGATTGGATCGGCATTGTTACAAAAGCAAAAATATATTACGATGTTCATATAGAATGTGANTATCTATCTTTTTCATATATATCTTATTCTAGATGATAAATATTTTTTTTTATAAAATAAATGTTTGTACTATTTAAGGTACTGATTTATTGAGGAATATTTTAGAGTATTATAGTAACATAATTTTTTTTAAATGTATCTATTCTTTATGTCCACATAATTCTTAGTTATTCTCGATAATACATATATAAATAGTGGAGATTTATCCAAAAATATTAGAATTGTTTTAACTCAAATGATTGAAATGAGTTTCAAAATTATCCTATACTTCTTCGTAATTTTCGATAATATTTTCAATTAAAAAGGTACGAACTCGAAGCAACTATGTGATTCATGTGATAAATCATGTATTTTATTATTTTTACATATGTTCAAAAAATTGTGAAAAAACTTCTCAACAATGTTACGTTATATGTTTAAAAAAAATCATATTAATAGGTGTCTCATGTAATTGTTTTTCTTGCATGATTGTGACTATTATTTTTATTATATTTTACGGAGCAAGGTGAGCATTTTGAGTGAAAAATGTACAAAAATCAAAATCCCTTGTAATTTATTAAATAACCATGGAGTATACAATGCTTAAATCCAAGACAAAATACAAAAATAATCGCTTTGTCAAAATAATTATATTAGTTAGTCAAATAGTATATAAAATATGTATACTCTATATATAATTCACATATATACCAAAAAAATATTTATATGCTATTATTTTTAGAATCAATTAAAAATATATACTTCTCTAAAATCTTTAATCATGGACTTGATTTATCATAACATTTGTACTTTGAATACGATAAAGCAACAATGATTATTTCATCTTGTAAATAATTTGTTACTAAATTTAGTTAGTTGTTCTTTCATATCAAATTTTTTAAAGATTCACGTGCAACGCACATACATAGTAACTAGTTATTATAAAAGCATGAATACAATGTCGGTTTACAAAAATAACCTTATAATATTAAGTATAATAACTATAATAAAAGGATAAAATTAGAATTCTGGATATTAGCCTTATAATCTTATTAGTTTTAGGACATAATACTACAAGTTAGGAATACTACATGATTACCCTTAGGGATCCTATTAGTATAATTACTTTCCTCCTGTCTAATTCATACAAAATTGAACAAGTAAATATCTTTAGTCATGTAATCATATTACATTTAAGATATACTCCTTAAAAATTCCTATTACTAATTTAATTTGAAAATATATTATAATGTCCCATTACTAATTTAATTTGAGAATGTATTATATTGTCCAAATCCATTTAGAAAAAAGGAGATCCTATATTATTATAAAAGAATAAATACAAAATTAGTTATACCAAAATAACCCTAAAGTATTAAACGGAAAAACTCATAGGGCGGAAAGGGCATAACTGCAATAACCTATTTTTTGGACTACAATACCTTCTATGCTAATTTCTAATATTTAAGATTTTAAAATTAATAAAATTTTGTCTATTAAATTCTTATTAAAAATATGTAGAAAGGTTTAATAAAATCAATTTCATTAGAATCATCCGCATTGGCAAAACGTTACCACTCCATAACATCCAATACGAAGAAAAATAAAAGTAATATTAAATGGACTAGAGTTGAAATTGAGAAAAAAATACCCCCACAATAATATATTTTTATATTATATTTCAACTATTTTCCTACTCATTAATATTTTTTTATCAATTTTTCGTGTAATATTGAAAAATACCCAATTATTAAACACAACTAAGAAATATTTAAGAATATAAATGTGCGAGAAAGAGAAAAAATAGTTGGTAAGAGTCGATACCACTAATGATTCTACAAACATAAAGATCTAAAAGTGAAGTGTCATTCAATCTTTAACTCTTTGAAAATAAAATTTTATGGTGGATAAAATTATAATTAAGATTAAACATTCAAAACAAGAGATGAACTAATATTAAGATCTGAATCAACATAGAATAAATTAGTTTTTATGCTAAAATAAAATAATTAAATCTTTTAATTAATTATTTAGCAAGAGATCCAATTCAATTATTTTTTAAATGCATCATATGAGTAAAATTCTTATTTCAAGGTAAAAAAATAATCTCAGGGTACATAAATTTATTCCATAAAAAAGCGTTAGAACACAAAGTAAAAAGCTTAGTATATTATTAAGAATCAAAATGCTATACAAGTGTTGAGGAGGCATAATCAAAGCTAAATCCTAAACAAGAACAAGCTTTCAATACTATATTATAAAGAGTCGACTTTGGTATAACGGGATTATTCTTTGTAGGTGCCTCCGGCGGAATCGGAATAATATTTCTTTGTCATGCATTACTTGCAAATATTACATCAAGAGGCTTGACACTGCTAGCAATAATAGCAAGTGGTATACCAACAACGATTTTATTGTGAGGCCACCCGCTTTAGATTTGATATAACTGTTCAGACAAATTAAATAACCATCACAAATATATAAAGCAGAGCAATGGTGCTAAATTTATAAGGAAAGCAAATTTGATAATATGGGATGAAGCACTTATGGCTAAGTGTGAAACGATCGAAATAATTGCTCGGAGTTCTAGAGATACACTGGATATTAATGAACCGTTTGGTAAAAAATTAATGGTTTGGGAGGTGATTTCAGTCAAGTACTACCAGTGGTTCCAAAATCGACAAAAGCAGAGACTGTAAAAGCTAGCTTGCCAAAGTTATATTTCTGGCCGAAAACGAAAAAGATTCAACTGACAAGAAATATAAAGTAAAAACCGATTCAGTATTCAGTGTCTTCTTGCTTCGCGTCGGAAACGAAGAAGAGTATCTAATAAAAGATGATTTGGCTCTTTCTGAATATTGGGTTATCAATTCCAATGGTAATAGTAGTGCATTTAATAAGAGAAATATTTCTATTATTAGATTAAAACGTATTTAGTTCAAATCGCATGATAGAATTAAAAAGATATCTTAGCTAGCAGAAATGAATATATTGATCAACTAAATAAAAGGTTGATTGCAAAACTTTATAGTAAAATAAAATATTTTCAGTTTTTGACTCAATAGAAAATGATACCAATAAGTACTACCAAGAAGAATACTTAAATACTTTAATACCAAATGGCCTTCTACCATACATTTTTGTTGTCAAGTTTCTTATTTCTTACGTATGTTAGTGTCACCGTATATATAATAGTTAAATTGATCTTCCAATGTATATAGTTTAATTTTAAAGAAAAATATGCATGTCATGCTACTGCAAAATTTAGATACGCCGAATAACTTATGTAATAGCACACATATGGTATATAGAAGTTTTGACAATAACGTCATACTTGCAAAAATTATGATACCGGTCAATGTGCTTCTAAGTATATTCTTATCCCTGAATTCAACTTTTGTCTTCCGAAACTAAGGAATATCCTTTTAAATTTGTGTGAAAATAATTTTTAGTATGTTTATATTTTGTAAATATAATAAATAAAGTGCAAGGAAAAACATCCTAAATATTGGACTATATTTAACGCAATATGTTTTCTTGCACGGACAACTGTATGTTGCACTTTCAAAAGGGATATCAAGATCGACAACAAGAGTTATGGTTAAGGCAGAGCAACCAATGCATTAGGAGGAAACGTACGCAAAAAACTATTATCCACAAAGAAGTGTTCGTTAAGATACCATCACATTAAATACTTTTAAAATATAATATATAATTATCTAACTAACATGACAAAATTTATCATTTGTGTAAGTTTTGATGATGTCCTTTTATTTTAAATTCATGTATTATGCTAATGTAATAATATTTTTCGGCATTTAGATGATTGTTGTATTATTATACATAAAATTTCTCTCATTAATTAAATTTTATTGTTACTTCATATAAATAAATGATTAAATCATCTCGTGCTATTATTAACGTGCAACGCACGTTCATAGATACTAGTTATATTAAAAGTAGGAAGACCTTAACTGAAAAGTTAAATTACATAATTTCCCTTTTACTTAATTTAAAAACAGGAAGCTCTTTAGTGATCACATTACTTTAGTACCCTTCATAACATAAAAATCTAAATACTTTACTTTTTTGAAGAAAAAAAAACTTAAGCCTCCGAACATCCACAACCATTTCAATCCTCATGCTCCTTCAGTCACAACTCACAACTATTCGATCTAAGCCGCCACTTCATACTCCTTCATGTTATGATTTCTCCGAAAATAATAAGGAAGACAGAAAGTAAAATTAACCCACGACTTAATTCCCTTTTGTAGCGAATCCCAGGGTGGATTCGCCAAAGAAACGTGAAAGAGAAATTAAGAGAAAGAGAAAGGTAATTAAAAGATAAAAATTGAGTTTTTTCATTCAACATAGCTATGAAAAAGAAATACACGGAAATAAATAAGACAAAGCTCCTAACAGATGGGACACGTGGCAACTAATCCTGTGGCCACTTGCAGGGACTAAAGTGAAATAAGTACAGGACTCAATTAAAATGGAAAAGATGGACTAAACTATAATAACAAAAACTTTACTTATTTTCTACCATTCGTTACAATCCACCCCCCTTAAAACAACCTTGTCCTCAAGGTTGGGAATGTTGACAAAGAACACTCCAGAAGAAGCAACTTCTTGGCTATCGTGCTACTTAACCAAACCTACTTTTAGCATGCTGTCTATTATAGACTCCAAGAACCTCTTCCCTTGTTGAACCAATCCAAAATGACTTAAGAGTAGGATTAACAGAGCCATTTGGTGACTGTCCCTCGACTATCAACTTTTCAAATACAAATATAACCTTTATAAGGTCACCACCATGTGGATATGCTCCTTTTAACAAACTTCCTATTCGCAAGTGCAGATTTGATCCATAAATCCAAAACATCATAAATGAAGCAAGTAATAGTTTTCTGCTCAAAGCTACTGATCCTTGCTTCTTAAGGACTTCGAAATGCTCCATAGCTGTCGATTTATAATAATGACAGGATCCAATTTTGCATAACTTAGAACCAGCAGTTTCATTTCCCAACAAGTATACTTGGGTTGCACTTCCAGATTTCCACTTTAACAAGGGCGTAATGAAGGAAAAATTTAACAAGGGCAAAGGCAACATCATTTTCCTCCAAGTATCCACGAGCTTTACTATTATTTGGACAACCTGAGAGGAACAATATTTTAACAGCTTGGTCAATTGGTTAACTCCTTTTGACTTCAACCTTGCACCAGAGCAATTAGGATTGATATTCTTGATCACAATACCAGTTCTCATTTCAACAATATTGACATATGTGTTGAGTGTCTTGACAACTTCAGTTTTATCACTTATTGTAACTACCCTGCCACCATTTTGATGGATAACTCTTTCTGTTAATGATCTCAAATTCCCATTTTTATGTGCTGCACCATAAGGAGAAACCTCAAGGATAACATCATTGTTGTCACAGATTGAAAAAGTGCTTCCTCCATGCTCAAAGACAAGGACTCGTTTACTTAGTTTTAAGCTATGAACATAATGTTGGACTTTAAGCATTGGGCTTTAAAGTCTAAGAGTGTGAATTGGAAATGGTGGGAAATAAAATGGAGGGAAATGAAAATTTGAATGAAGTAAGCTTTTGTCTTGAACTTTGTCCCTTATTGGTGCGGGACAACTACATTTGTGCGCTTATATATAGAATCACTTCTTAAAGCTCTTTAAAGGAGTTGAAGAGAATGAACCCTCGTGCCGTCGTCGTCGCTCGCTCGGCTTCGGCTTCGGATTTGGATTTGGATTGACAAAAGTTATTTAATTAATTATTTAATAATTAATTAAATCTGCAGATTCAGAAGGTCACGCTGGCCGCGGTCCTGGCGTAACCGCGGCAGGACGCAGATTCAGAAGGCCACTCTGGCCGCGGTCCTGGCGTAACCGCGGTAGGACCGTGGCAGGACGCGTAAAATTCTGAACAGACACCTTTTCCAGAACAAACATCACACCTCTTCCAATAATTGCCTATAAATTCAGAGGCATGGCTTTGTTTCTAAACACTGAAAAATTACAGAACTTTCTTCTTTCTGGAAATACTGCATTCTAATTCGCAGTCTCTCTCTCTCAAATTCGTAAGTGTGATTTTGCTCCGTTCTTTGAGTTCGTTGGTATCCTGCAGTTAGTATTGCCACTGTTGCAGGAAGGTTTATTCCGTTTCATCCCGGGAGGATTTAATTCATTACCTTGGCAATGTGTGAGGGGGTTAAAATTCCTTAAGGACGCACAAGCAAATTGTGGACTCGGAATATTTCTTATTCTTTACTGTTTTCCAGTTTCTTTTATTCTTCTAACAGTTTTTCTGATTTTGTGTTTTAACACAGTAGCGCATCACAAGCTTAAGGAATTTTATACTAACGTTTCTGTGTTGAAATATATTATAAACTGTTATATATATTTTGTATACTGGTTTGGAGACTAAAGCCTTCGTGCTTTCTACTCCAATAATTGTTCTGTCCGGTTTAAAGTATATCAAAACTTTACCGGAATAATAAACGTACGGGTTTGAAGTTATAAAAACTTCACCATTGTTACGTGTTGTATGTTTGGTTTGGTATTCAGTTTGAAGATATCAAAACTTCATTGATTTAACAAAGTTCTGTTTTGTTTCCAACTCTACAGAAAAATGACGAATGAAAACCAAACTAATGGAAATATTGCGGGAACGGGTGCTACTGTTACAAATGTTGCTACCTCGTCAAGCCGTTCAACTCCTGCTCATGCTATGGCACCAGCAGAAAAACCCGAAAAGTTTTTCGGTATCGACTTCAAACGCTGGCAAATGAAGATGCTCTTCTATCTTACTACGTTGAGTTTGCAGCGATTCATCAAGGAGGATCCTCCGGTCCTGGCTGAAAACACTCCAGATGATGAACGATTTGTTGTAACTGAAGCACGGAAACACTTTGATTTCTTGTGCAAAAACTACATTTTGAGTTGTTTGGAAGATAGCTTGTACAATGTCTATAGTGTCATGGAAACTTCAAAAGCGTTATGGGATGCGCTTGAGAAAAAGTACAAGACTGAGGATGCCGGACTTAAGAAGTTCGTGGCTGCAAGGTTTTTGGATTTCAAGATGATTGACACTAGGTCGGTCATAACTCAAGTCCAAGAATTACAAGTTATTGTGCATGACCTCCTTGCTGAAGGTATGGTCATAAATGAGGCCTTTCAAGTCGCCGCTTTCATTGAGAAATTACCTCCGTTGTGGAAGGACTTTAAGAACTATCTTAAACACAAGCGGAAGGAGATGACACTTGAAGACTTGATTGTGCGTTTGAGGATAGAAGAAGACAACAAAAATGCTGAAAAGAAGTCACATGGAAACTCGACAATAATAAGGGCTAACATTGTTGAGGAGGCGCCACAAAACAAGAAGAGAAAGAAGGCTTCTGGACCAAAGAATTACCCAAGCAAGAAAAAGTTCAAGGGTAATTGCCAAAACTGTGGAAAATCTAGGCATAAGGCCGTGGATTGTCGTGCACCAAAGAATGATAAGAAGAAGAAGAATCGAGCTAACATGGTTGAAAATGCTGAAGAAATGGAGGACTT
>NW_017670820.1:383016-415027 GCF_001879085.1 Nicotiana attenuata
ATAGCTGTGCAATAGTAAACTTAGTCGATTCACAAGTAATCCAAACAAACATCACTGGGTGGCAATGAAACGAGTTCTGGGATATTTGGAATATACCCAAGACTACGCTTTGCACTACAACAAATATCCTGCGGTTATCGAAGGATATAGTGATGCAAATTGGATAACCGGCTCCACAGAAACAAAGTCGACAAGTGGATATGTTTTTACTGTTGGTGGAGGAACAGTATCTTGGAAGTCTTCCAAACAAACGTGCATTGCTCGCTTTACAATGGAATCAGAGTTTATAGCTTTGGATAAAGCCGGTGAAGAAGTTGAATGGCTTCGAAATTTCTTAGAAGACATTCCGTTCTGTCCAAAACCTTTGGCTCCTATTTGCATACATTGCGATAGCGAGGCTGCAATAGGACGGGCAGGGAGCTTTATGTATAACGGAAAGTCTCGTCATATACGACGAAGACATAACACCGTTAGACAACTACTTTCTAGTGGAATTATCACTGTTGATTATGTAAGATCAAAGGATAATGTGGCGGATCCGCTTACAAAAGGCTTAACTAGAGAGGGAGTTGAGAAATCATCTAAGGGAATGGGACTATGGCCGAGGATAAGTCAACATGGCGGTAACTCTACCTAGAATTTTGGATGTTCCGAGATCTAGGTTCAAGGAGCTCAAACAAAGTTGTGATTGACCGGCTCAACATTATCAAAGTAAAATCTTTGGTCCCTTCTCGTGATGAAGACAATGTTCAGTAACAAGAATAGAACTTTACACGTTCTTTAATGATTACCTAAGTTTAATGTGGTATTTATCAAATAGTGTCAATCTAAAGGATTACACGTTTAGGAATCACCTACGTAAGTGTGTAGTGGAAGCCGCTTCAATGAGAATTCTGTAAGGCCAATTCTCTACGCACTTATTAAACCAGGCGGTGTTCATGGCTGAAACGAACACAACAATGAGAACCAAAAGACGGTTAAGGGTTGGTTGTGTGACATATGGTTGTCTAGGTATGCACTAAAGTTCGATGGTTCAAAGATATCAAATCTACCGATTGACCGAGTATATCCGACATATGTTCACTACGGAAAGTTCAAAGGGAAACCTACTTATCCAGATGCAATTAATCCTTACTTGCAAATCACACAGGTTTCATCTATGATCATTCTTGTTACAGCCATTCCCATTCATGTGGGGGATTGTTGGACTTTAAGCATTGGGCTTAAGACTTTAAGCATTGGGCTTTAAAGTCTAAGAGTGTGAATTGGAAATGGTGTGAAATAAAATGGAGGGAAATAAAAATTTGAATGAAGTAAGCTTTTGTCTTGAACTTTGTCCCTCATTGGTAAGGGACAACTACATTTGTGTTCTTATATATAGAATCACTTCTTAAAGCTCTTAAAAGGAGTTGAAGAGAATGAACCCTCGCGCCGTCATCGTCGCTCGCTCGGCTCGGATTCGGATTCGGATTTGGATTTGTTCGATCGATAAGATTATTTTTGGAGAAAAGTTAGCAGGAAGCAGATTCAGAAGGCTACTCTGGCCGCGGTCCTGGTAGGACGCAGATTCAGAAGGCCACTCTGGCGGCTGTCCTGGCGTAACCGCGGCAGGACGCGTAAAATTCTGAACAGACACCTTTTCCAGAACAAACATCACACCTCTTCCAATAATTGCCTATAAATTCAGAGGCATGACTTTGTTTCTAAACACTGAAAAATTACAGAACTTCCTTCTTTCTGGAAATACTGCATTCTAATTCGCAGTCTCTCTCTCTCAAATTCGTAAGTGTGATTTTGCTCCGTTCTTTGAGTTCGTTGGTATCCTGCAGTTAGTATTGCCACTGTTGGAGGAAGGTTTATTCCGTTTCATCCTGGGAGGATTTAATCCATTACCTTGGCAACGTGTGAGGGGGTTAAAATTCCTTAAGGACGCACAAGCAAATTGTGGACTCGAAATATTTCTTATTCTTTACTATTTTCCAGTTTCTTTTATTCTTCTAACAATTTTTCTGATTTTGTGTTTTAACACAGTAGCGCATCACACATAAAGATGGTCTAACTTTTACATATGTTGGCCCATACGAATTGCACCTTGACATTTCAAACTCTATCCAATGGTTCATGTACCCACTGTAGTGCATCATATAAAAGATCTCTGCCATATCCATATCTTCAAACTTATGCATTTTAAATTTTCTATCAACAATCTCAAATGAGATACCAATCATCAACTCCATGTTTTCAAATGCATTAAACCTTTTGACCGATGCTAACACTCCCTCCTCATTGCAAGGTGTAGTCACTGATACATGAAGCTCTTTCCTATCAATAAAAGCCATAAAAGTAACACTGTGATGATTCTCTACAATTCGAGCGATACTATTGGTAGCCTGGGCATTACACCCACTGAGAGGACCAGCCATATTGGATCCAGTAAGGTTCTTGATCATGTTAAACTCTATAAGAGCATACATAGAATTTTTTAGAACTTCTTTCACCACTTCCAAAGAAATGATTACTTCACGAACATCTGAGTTTCCACTCCCCTGAATCCAGTTTACAGCAGCATCATTTTTTTCAAAGATAGAAAATACTGGATATTACACCT
This sequence comes from Nicotiana attenuata, assembly GCF_001879085.1. Lineage (NCBI taxonomy): Eukaryota > Viridiplantae > Streptophyta > Magnoliopsida > Solanales > Solanaceae > Nicotiana > Nicotiana attenuata. The sequence continues at coordinate 385,625 of NW_017670820.1, forward strand.
ACCTCCATCTGAAGAAACTCGAAACTATTTGGGGCTTCTTTGGATACCAAGCACATTCCCACAGCATTCCTAGTACCACCACTAAATCTGATATAAGGATTTTTTCCAGCAAGTGAGCATTGTATCCGTTGAAGCCTTGTGGATCTACTTAACTGATCGAAAACCATGACAAAGGTATCAAAAGTATCAGGGTATTCTAAGAAGAACATGTAATAACAAAGTTGCTCAGTGTTGAACCAAATGCCAAAGTAACTTCCAAGCCGCTTGACTCCACTAACTCCATTCTTTCTACTTGGGTTCCTTGGTTGTTCATAGAGCTCTCTCAGATTTGGATTGCGAAACTTAACAGTATCTTCAAACATACCCGATTTGAAATACCAAGACATCAAGGAACTTTCTACAAATCTTGATGAATCATGGCTGATATTCACATTCAAACAACCCGACAGTTTGAAGTTACTGCCATACAGTACCAAGACAAACATTGGAAGTTGCAATCCCTTCTCAATTTCACCCTTCCAAGTAGAATTGCATATCACTACTATTTTAGGTACCATATTTCTACTTGATATGTCCTCGAATAGTCTGTTAGCAAACCAATCCTCTCCATATTTAGTGCATCCACTTGATAGAGAATCCTCCACAAACTCTTTAGAATTTAGCACGAACTCCCTACATCCAAATCCCAATTTCAAAGCACGTAAAGGAACAACATTCGTAACTTCAATCTCTGCTGGTGTGGCAAATAAAGTAATTTCCTCATTCCTTGATGGTTCATCGTAAATCTCTTTGGAAGCAGATTTCTCACTCTCACTCAGCAATAGATAGCCCTGGTAAACTAAAGGAAGTTGACTCAGAATCTTAGTTGCGTCTCTATGGAGACTTTCATCAAGCACCTGATGTTCATTTGATTTTTCCTCCTCCTCATCTTCATCCTTAACCTCCTTTTGTTCATACTCAACGACATCATTTTCGGATTTTAATTGTTCTAGTGTTTCTTCTTCGCCCTCCTGTACTGCTTTGTCTACGACGTCTTTTTGGAATGATGATGTTCCACACAAATTGCTGCGTTATAGGAATATCTCATAGCCACTTTTCTGAAGTAACTTGGAAGGTATTCGTCGAAAAGCATCCCGATATGGTGCATTTTACCGGCGTTTCCTTTACCGTAATGATGTTTCCCGTGTTTTCTGATACGGCCCTGGCAGGCATTAAGGTATCCTCTCTTCTTTTTGTTCTTCCTAAATCTTGTCGATACTGTCTGTTGATCTTTGTATGTGCGAGCAGTCACAACAACTGTCACTAACACTATAGACCCATCACTCAATTGAACCAAATAGGAACCTGGACGATGACCATCAAAATGATAAGTAAATGGAACCTGGTAAGGACAAGTTTGCGAATAACCATGGTAACACTCAACACCACAGGGATTGGAATTCATATCTGGATTGTTATACGGATGAGAGTAAGTGCATGCATATAGATTTTCATAGTGATGCTCAACTCTAGAAGATTCCCGATAAAAATGTGTATTTGCACCGGAATACTGATGATTTGCGTATGGGTCGCCGGAAACCCGCGGCTCACTCTCCGATCTTTGAACTCCATACTGATTTGGGGAACTATGGGAGGTTCGGAAACGATTTTGATACCATTTTTCCATATGCTGCAGTCTTCTGTTCGATCTGTCAATAAAAGCTTGAATCTGTTGCTCAAACTGATTCGAACCTCCGCCGGACTCCACCATTAACTCCGATGAACAGCCGAGAATCGTCGGCTCTGATACCAAATGTAGCGAATCCCAGGGTGGATTCGCCATAGAAACGTGAAAGAGAAATTAAGAGAAAGAGAAAGGTAATTAAAAGATAAAAATTAAGATTTTTCATTCAACATAGCTATGAAAAAGAAATACACGGAAATAAATAAGACAAGGCTCCTAACCGACGGGACACGTGGCAACTAATCCTATAGCCACTTGTAGGGACTAAAGTGAAATAAGTACATGACTCCATTAAAATGCAAAAGATGGACAAAACTATAATAACAAAAACTTTACTTATTTTCTACCATTCGTTACACCTTTTTATTAACTTAAATATATTACCCTTTTTTTTATTAATTAAAAAACTAATGCCTACAAAGTAAGCCAACGCTCCATACGCCTCTTTTGAAGAATACCACGAAGAGATACCACGTTTTAGTTTTATTCTCGTGAAAAATCAAAAACCTCTATTACACTTTCTTCTCACTCTTGGATTTTCTTTGTTAACATATTCGGCGTTGCCAATATTGGTGTATTAGCAGTTCATGGTGAGGCCGGTATCGGCAATTGTAAAGATAATTTATCGGTTATAAGTACAGTTAAAATTTGTCATGTTATTTGTTTTGAATTTTGAAGAATATTATGGAAACTTTATTTTCGACGAATTGTAATTCACTGTTAAGATTCTGTTAGATGTATTATTTTTTCTTGTCATGTCGTTTTTTGAATTGGATGGAAAAGAGAAAAGATGGGGAAAATGACATGTAAGTGCAGAGAAATTATTATTAAATGAAAAATAAAGATTATTGTTTCTCGGCCATTGTTTGTCCAATTATGATATGTTTTCAAATATAAATTTCAGCATTTAATCTTTGGGTTTGACTAATGTCATTGAAATTTACATTCCAAAGGTATGAAAAACTTAATTATCTTCGGCATTTTATATGGGTGTTAGTTTCTTATGGAGTAATTGTTAAGGTTTCCTTCGATGAATATGTATTACGCAACTTTTTAGATTGATCGGGAAAGATTTCTTATGAAATGGAAGAAGAAAATGAAATATTTTTTCAAGATTACTTCTCCAATTATATTGATTAGTGTATTTCAGTGTGGAAGTGTGACGACCCGACCCGTCGTCTCATGTGTTATTACTCTGTTTCCCCCATTTCATGCTTCTTCATGTTTCGTTATCGGTATGTGGTGTGTTAGAGTTGATTTGGATTGGTTTTGATAAGAAATGAGACACTTAGTCTCTTTAAGGAAAGCTTAAATTGGAAAAGTCAACCGAATGTTGACTATTGAGTTAGAGGGCTCGGATGTGATTTCCGGTGATTCGGTTAGCTTCGGGGGATGATTTGTGACTTAGGAGTGCGATTGAAATTGATTTTGGAGGTCCGATGTAGAATTAGGCTTGAATTGGCGAAGTTAGTATTTTGGCGAATTCCGGTGGATAGGTGAGATTTTGATCCGAGGGTCGGAATGGAATTCCGAGAGTTGCAGTAGCTCCGTTAGGTGATTTTGGATATGTGTGCAAAATTTCAGGTCATTTGGAGGTGTTTTGGTTGGGTTTTTGATCGAATGCGTGTTTTGAAAGATTTAGAAGAACTTAGGCTTGAATTCCATGTAAATTGATGATTTTTGTGTTGTTTGAAGTGTTTTGATAATTGGAACAAGTTTGGATGGTGTTTTAGGATGTGTTGGTGTTTTTGGTTGAGGTCCCGGGGGCCTCGGGTGAGTTTCGGGGTGGTTTCGGATCATTTTGGAGAAGTTTGATATTGCTGGTTCTGGTGTAACACTGTAGCTTGAGAATTGCGAAGGATTTGCTGGGAATTGCGAAAACACTGTAGCTTGGGAATTGCGAAGGATTTGCTGGGAATTGCGAAAACACTGCAGCTTGGGAATTGCGAAGGATTTGCTGGGAATTGCGAAAACACTGTAGCTGGGGCAGAATGTTTAAAAAACATTTCATCCGCGAGTTGGGGCTATTTTCCACCATTGTTAAGCGACCTTGGGAGTATTTGGCGAGCAATTAAGAGGGTTTTGACTGGGAATCGATTGGAGGTAAGTCCTATGGCCTAGAAACGTCATTTTTATTGTGATTTCAACACTTAAATTCATGGAAATTGGGTTAAAAGGAAGAATTAGGGCTTGGTTTTTTTGAATGAGATTTTGGGATTTGAGGGAGCAAGTGAGCTCCGATTCTTGTGATTTTTACATGTATAGACTCGTGGCGAGATAAGAGCATTTTGGTGTAAAAATTTCTGACTTTCGAGAAGTGGGCCCGGGGCTCAGGTTTTGCCAACTTAGTGAATTTTGGTATTTTTCGAGTCTTTTCGATTGGGTTATGTTTCTTTAGCCTATTGTAATGTATTCCTTGTGGGTTTAATCAGATTCGGCGTGCGACGAAGAGGTGGATTCGAAAGGCAAAGGCATAGCGAGCTAGACTTGTGGCCGGCTTGAGGTGAGTAATAGATGTAGATGATGACCTGAGGGTTTGAAACCCCGGTATATCACATTGTGACGCTATATTGAGGCGAGACACGTACTCATATGACGAGTGCGGGGTCGATTGTGACTGGGGATTGTGACCTAGTCCGTTCCGATTGATGTTCGTACTGTGTTCTTGACTAGAAGTTGTTTGGTAATCATCCTACTTGGATTTTATGAATATGTTTGGGGCTTTGTGCCTATCATGTGCATCCTTCAGGGATCCTTATCACTGCTTCCATGATGCTTAGCATATTTCATGATATCAGTCCTGAGTTAGACACTGCCTCGAAATGTTTAGTAAATAAATAAAGGTTTAAACGCTTAGCTCTATAATTCCTAATAATTGAAACTAAAAATGAACAATTTGACTGTGCCCGAGTGGCTTGCATGCATATATATATATCTGGACTGAGTGTGGATCGGGCTGCACGCCGCATCGAATGTTACGATGATATTGCGCTTGGGCTGTAGGAGACCCTCCGGAGTCTGAACCCCCACAGTGAGCGCGGGTACCCAAATGGATTGGGCTGCGCGCCGCAACGGTCATGTGCGTTGCATTGCATTCATGCATTTATACCTATTTGTCTTACTTGTCCTGGTATTGTTGTTGTCCCACCGTTTTATGTGCTGAATCGCTGATTATAGCTTTATATTGTAATATTTCAGGATTTCTTACTTTCAGACATTATATATGTTTATTACTCACTGAGTTGGAAGTACTCACTTTACTCCCTGCACCATGTGTGCAGATTCAGGTGCTCCGGAGACTTAGTGGAGCGGTTTGCTGTCTTCTTGGATTTTATCTTCAGGAGTTGTCGAGGTAGCTGCCTGACGTCCGCAGGACCCGACTCCTCCCCTTTATTTCATTTATTTCTTTCATATTCTAGACTTCTTTATCACTATGGATATATATTACTCTATTACATCTAGAGGCTCTAGACTCGTGACTCCAGATCTATTGGGGAATGTTTGGAATATTCGTTATTATTTTTCGTACTATTTTATCTAGATTCGGATTGGAACCTTGACATTTGCTATTTTAATCGTATTATTTGTTAACGGATTACGTATTTGGGTTGAGAGTATTTAATTGGTCGGGCTTGCCTAGCATCAGTGTTGGGCGCCATCACGACCGGGATTGGGGTCGTGACAAGCTTGGGATTCTGACGGATGAATATGAAGAATTTATTTAATAATTTTCCAGTCGATTTTGTTTATAAATTAAAAATGTTTCTGCTTTAATTTGAATGATATTTTCGCATGTTTGAGAACTTTCCACAGCACTTATTTGTAGCTGATTTTAGGGGGAAAACAAAGAAAAACAATTCTATGGTAGAATATAGTTGAGAATTTGAAAGTAGATTGGCTACTCTTCACAATTTTTAAATCTAAAGGAGACGTCTTTGGTTCGCATATCAAATATTGAAACTATTAAACAAAAAATAAACATAAAGCCTAAATTCTTCTTCGGAAATTGGGATTGAAAAAAAAATAAAATTTCATGGTTCTGGTTCACATCTATTTGCGATACGACCCCTTCTTACCAGAAAAGTTTAAGTTTCGATGGACTTTTTCAACCCTTTTATTTTCCTTAAATATTTGGCTTATGATTTGTGTGATTATTATTTGTTTGCTTAGTCATATCAATATTATTTTTCTATTTTGATTTTCAAAGTATAATAATACTTACTATGATATAATGTGTTTGTCGATTATCATTCATTCATGAAAATTAGCCAAACCCAATAACTCTTCACGTTGACTAATTTACTTTGTTTTAAAAAAATACTGATAATTAAACTAGCATATTAAAGTTATAAAGTTATTTTAGTAACTTTTCGTCACAATTTTATATATACATGTGTGTATATATGCAAATATATGAATATGTACTTGTGGTGAATTCAATTTTTAATGTCTGTGTTACGAAAAATTATATATATTGTAGTTGCTTATGTGACATTATATTACTATAAAGATGTAACATGATATGAATTTTATTTAAATGCTTTATGCTATTAGGACAGATTTAATATTGCATCAAATGTAAGTTTGTTTGTTTCTCCTTTAATATAATGAAGGATATGAAACTCATCCGAAAACAATTTTACGTACGTTTATATTTTGCAATAACAAAAAATAAAGTACATAATTAAACAGTCTCTAATGGTGGATTGTATCTATGACAACATGTATTCTCCATGACTAATTTTATATTGCACTTTCAAGAGGAATATCAATGCCGACAAAGAGTTTCAATCATGACAGAGCAATGGATTTAGATAAAAGGAACATACACCAAGAATATCGTTTATGTAAGGAATCATTAAGTGAAATACGCTTCATTACATATTTATATCTTATAAAATAATATAAGTAAGAGAAAAACATAAGTATCTAATTAGACTTTGATTGTTCGTCTTCTTAAGTTCAGATGATATCTAATCATCTTGATCTCGACAAATAAGCTACCAAATGACGATCTACATTGACCATTTAAAACAAAATTATGCTTATTCTTTCATGTGTAAATCCTTACAAAAAACTTTGTTTCAATAATATTGATATTATTTTGTAAAATCATATATTACATGTCTCAGCATACACATGCAACGCACGTGACGAGAAACTAGTTATATTAAAAGTGGGAAGCCCATAACTTAAAAATTAAATTACATAAATACCCTTCTAAATAGCTATATCTATATCTATATCTATATCTATATCTATACTATATTAAAAGCACGAAGGCCCTTAGGGAAATGTTATTCGTCCTTTTTACCTTTTAAAAATTGATTTCACATTGGACAAAATTGTAATTTAATTATTTTTCCTAATATTAAGGACTTAATACAACTAGAATTTCTTTCCTTGTTTGTAGCAAATCCTAATATTTAGGAATTAAAAAGAAACTAAACTTACCTTATATATTTCTTTTCCTTAGTTGAATTGTATATCACGTGAATAAAACTATACAATTTTTAGGACTATCTAATCTTAACATGAATCCTTGCTGCTTATTCAAATAGTACTATTAGTTCAACATTTTAGATATTTGGAATATATTAAACTTTTGGTTATTAAATACTTTAACTGTGTAAAAAATTATAATATTAATATAAGACTTTAAAATTAACTAAACTTTCACTTTATCTAATTTTAGTTTGAATTGAATTATATAAGATTCTTTTATTATTCAAAATGTCACCATTTTTTTTTTGGCGTAAGATTTGGCACACATAAAGCTATAACTCAAAAGTAAAATACTCATTATATTTTGCAAATTTAAAAGTAATATCAAATTATTAATATAATTCTTTCTTTAAATTTTAAATAACAAAGTCAACTTATTTTACATTAGACAAAATTATCATTTAATTATTGTTCTAATATTTTGAATTTTCAAATCAGCTAGAATTTTGAATATTAACTTTTTTCTTATTGAAATTTATAAAAAAAATCACAAAATTTAGACTTCAAAATTAACTTAATTTACCATTTCTAAATGTCCTTATTTAAAGCCAGTTAGTAGTAAAGTTGAATTGAATTATACGATTCTTTTATTATCAAAATGTTTAAAATTAAGAATTCAAATTTCCACCATTTTTTGTCATATTTGCACGACTTTGAAGGTACTAGAAAATAGGCACACGGAAGCTATAACTCAAAAGTAAAATGCTAATTAATCTTTTTTTTCCGTCAACTGTAGTTTTTTCTTGAAATTGTAAATAATATTAAAGTTAATTATTTAGCAACAAATTTGTCAAAGTATTTTCTCATGTGTTATACTTAAAAGGTAGGACTCTTGAAAAAATATCTTAAATCTCCATAGGTGAAATGTTCATGCTGAAACTAAAAAGTAAGTATGATAATTTATAAAATTGAATCGATAGTATTGTAAAATTAGAAAAAAAATTTAAGGCCAATATATTAAATGATAATTGAAGACTTCTATGAGGCAGAGTTTTTTCGAATTGAGTTAGCTACATAGAATCAACATTCATTAATTTCAGGAGCTTATATATTTTTTTAATAATTGAAACATAAATTTTAAATTAATTTTTATTTATATTACTCATTGAGATGAGGTACAACTTTCATATATGGACAAAATTATAATTTAAGTGACTTTTCTATTATTTAGGACTTTAAAATTAATTAGAATTTTACATATTAAATCTTTCATTATTAAACTCGGTAAGAAATCATAATATTTAGTAATTTAAAATTGATTAATAGTTTACAATATATAGGGTACACGGATAAAATACAACATTTGTGCCATACTCATAAAATCAAGGGGCAACGATTTTATACGTGCATTCAATTGATTTCTTATTAACTTAAAATTGTTTAATACAATAACGTATAATTAAAAAATTTTCAATGCAAAACAATTAAATATAAATTTTAAAAATTCTTATTTTAATTACACAAAATAATTAACCTGTGTTCAATTAAGCACTCAAATATTAAATAGCACATTTAATCGAACTAAACAGTACAAATCTAAGTCAATATGGTTAGAGTGCGGAAGTTTATACTAATGTTGATTGACTTTTTATCATTTAAAAGTATATTTCATATTGAATAAAAATATAATTAAATATTTTTGTATTTAGGACTTTAAAACTAATTAAAATTTTGCTTATTAATTTTTTTTATTTGAACGATAGGAGTTGAAATATTCAGGACTTTAAAATAGATTATATAATAAAAAATAAAATGTCTAAAATGTGTATACACACTCAATAGATTCAATACCATTTAGGGTGAATATTTCTTTATTGAGTTAACTATATATGATTAATATTCATCATTTTTAGATGTTTTCACTTTATTTTATAATTTAAATATAATTTTAAAAACTATATTTTCTTACAAAAAATTACTCATCAAGATGAAAAACACGCGCAACGCGCGTACACTAAATCTAGTTATATTAAAAGTGAAAAGCCCATAACTTAAAAATTAAATTACATAAATACCCTTCTAAATAGCTTAAAAATATTCTGTTGATAGAAATATAATTTAATAATAATATTTATTAAGAAGAAAAAACCTAATTTGATTTGGCATGTCCTTTCTAAAAGGTCGTGTCTTTTTAATAAGTAACTATACGTTCTTTTTCAAATCTATTTAACCTCTATCTTAGTGAAAATTATACTCCTAGTTAAATATAAAGGTGCACATCCCCGTATTGAAGAAACAATCAATTAATGAACTTATTCTCTTCGGTGAAGGTACATGCGTTAGTAATGCGTTAAAATGGTAGACAACCACTATGCTGAATCCTTTTGTTATTAGTAAAACTAGATATAAGTAGCCCGTGCTTAGCACGGGCCCAAAGCCAGCTTGGATTTTTTTTTTTTTTTTGCATGCCTTTTCCGCTCCTAATCTTTTTCTGTAGGTGCTGGTCAATTTAGAGTTGTCAGCATCAAATAATTGGCATATGTGCCGGGGCCAGGAGCACAGTGGAAAAAGAAAAGAACTTAATAGAAAACGTAAAATGCATCACGCAACTTAAATGCAGCTTATTCTTATATAATTATCCTCTTTTTACCAACAACAAAAGATACAAATACAGTAACTGGAATGGAAAATTAACTGAAAAACAAAAATTTTAAACTCAAGATAATGCATCTTGCAATAGATTAAATGAAGACGACATGTTGCTTTAAACTGTGCAAGTATCACTAAAACATGATGCATATGGAACACACAGAATGTTCTTTAAAGAAACCGTTTTCAGGCTTCTAGATCTCACCTTAGAACAATCACAGCAAGATCAACATTCCTAGAGATTTCACTTGGTGAACCATGGCAGTTTTGGGAGCCTGAACCTCTGGAGAAAATTTTCAGAGCTTCGTGCTACAGACTTTGGGTAGAATAGAATTTCACTTGTCAGATTCTGCATAAATTCTTTTCTGTCTGTTCCAAATATCAAACTTCTGAGAAATACATTACTGTATAGCACAGATCATAATAAATCCTGACCAAAGATATCTTAAGCTTTTTAATCATTACTCAATAAAAAGTATTAAACATCCTGATAAGCAAAAGTGATAGAGCAGAAACTGTTATACACCCTTCTTATTCTTTTTGGGTGCAGATTACCATTCAAAAGTATCAGCTAAAAGAGTAGTTTGCTAATGCAATTCAAGAATTCAAAGTTTAATGGATTGAAACAATTGTCCTACAATATTTAGTAAGCGGGAAAAAAGAAAATCAGACAAGATTTAAAAGGTCTACCAAATTTTGAGTGTAACAACTTTAGGAGGGCTTACTCTTGCACTCTTTGACTATGCACATGCATTCCTGAAATATATGTAAAAAGTTACACCCTTTCTTGCAAAATTCGATTTGTTGCCATTATCATTTACCCCATTCTCATGAGTAGTTCAAATTAATAAGATACAAAAGTTTGATTGGTAAACAAAATTTAAATAAGTAAATAAAATTTCAATTGGCCATTTGAATTTCTTTTACCATGGTCACTGTGCTCGTGAGATTAATGAATATAAGAGGAAGAAAAGTTTATCAACTTCTTACCTCCCTAAAATGAGGTATTTTTATACATAGCTGGAGGGAGCTGCCTGAAGAGGTTAAAGGGTGGTTAAGGATGGATAAATTGCTTGCAATTATCATCTTTCAGGTCTAAACAGCAAAAAGGATATACCATTTTTAAAAACTAAAAACAAGAGTACATGTCTAAGTTAGGAATGATAAGGTTATACAGAGCTAATGTAAATGGAGTCCTTCATGATCTTAGATTTTAAGAATTGGGTGGCAGTACATTGTTTCGGGGAAGGTAGGCTCAAAGTTCTCTTTCTTATGTAATCGTGTTTGAGCATATATAACCATTTCCACTCAAAAACCAAGCTGGGCAGTTCCTTTAAAAAAGAGGACCACTATTAACAATTGGTGAAAAAATAAATATCATCTTGAACGGGAAACTGTTTCGATCATAGTTGAAGACTGGTAAAACCATTCAAACTATCAAAAGAAGAATAAGATTAGAGCAGAGTGCTAGTACAATATAGGCATGCAAAAACAGGAGAAAAAAACTATTAGAATGCTGATATATTGTCTTTTTCTTTTTTCCTTTTTATAAAGGTAAGTAGCATAAATTCCTGTGTATTCTAATCTCAATGCTCTTCTCCCAAGCAATCCTTAGAATCTCAATCAAGTGGACGTGCTATATAATCAAATAGTTAATCTATTAGTGTGCCTAAAACATCAACGACATTCAAGTTAAACTTCACATGTTATCTCACATTATTGTTACAAGATGAGCTTAACTAATTAACACATTGGCCTTATTATCTCGCATAATATTATTAACTCAAACACTCAAAGATTAGAAAAAATATCACGTGAAAGCATTCAAACATCCAAAGATCGAATGAAACACATTTTATTTATTGCATCAAAAGCTATTGCATTAAACAATGAAATGTCAGCCTTAATAACTTGCATTATGGCCTTTATAGAATCCATTTGGAACTCCAAAGTTTGCCCCCATTCTTTACAGAACCTCAACTGTTTTTTTAAACATCATCTAACCGAAACAACCATCTCCCAAATACCAACTGTTACGCGGCACCTTCCTGAGATTCCTTGGAAGGGCGACGTAAGGCTAGGCAACTGATGTCAGTGCAGTTACTGTCCGCCAACTGAGGTCCCCTCCGTACGCTAGACGAGATTGTCAGTGCCGTACGGGAAAACCAATGTCAAGAGCAATTGAGAGAACAGAAATGAGAATTCAGAATGAAAGAAAGCTTGATTGCATTAATGAAAGCTATTACAGAAAAGCAACGCGGTGTCGAGGGGGGAACTTACATGCAAGCCCGAGAAATCAAAAAATTATTTAAAAGCACATTTGTATAGAAACAATCCTATTCAACAACTCAAAATTAGAATTTCTGTCCACATTCAGTTTAATTAACACAGAATTAAATGAAAAGAAGTGGCTTCATGCCTTTATCTTTTGTCAAGAAAAGGAATTCACAAGAATGTTATAACCAAAAAAGAATGTGAAAACTGTACCATATATTTAGAAGTCGTTGATTTTCAAATATTATCAGATAAACAAAATAAAGTTAGATGTAACATGCACAACCAAATCTTTGGCATTCAACCCTTTTTAGCTACTTTTTATACTAAAAAGGAAAGAACACGAGCAGCTAATGCTTTTTGCTAATGCTTAATGCACCTGAAATTGATACATCATAAACTCACACATAATTATATTCAAGATAAGTCGAGTAACTCCAATTCAAGATTGATTACTAATATTTCTTGTCTAATGACATAACAAAAAAGTTAAAAGGCTCATACTATCTGTAAACAGTCATCGCATTGACAGTATGCTTTATATTAGAGGCACGTAAGGTGTATTCATCACTGGAAGCACCAAGAAGGTGCTGATACAAAAGATAAGAGAACAGGAGATCTAAGAGCATAAAAAATAAAATGAATGACCGGTTTACCTCTAAATATACTTGGCACAACAAAAACAGAAAGAGAACGTAAAATATGTGCTAATCTTCGTGGAAGGATTTTCTAATGCTTTTACGCGGTATGAGTACTGTTACACATACTTGTTTATATATGCAAGAATACGTGTATCAACAATTTCATAGAATGAAGGAGCGGAAAACTTGGCCTTTCTGCTGAAGCCACTCGTTAGGGCGGCGGAGTTACCAGTAATGTCGGTTTTTACTGCAGCTCTACTATTTGAATCTGATTATAATGCTGATTTGTTTATTTACACTATTCTAACATCCCCAATTTAGAATCCTGGTGAAATTACAGAATCCCAAGAAAGAACAAAAGCTTAATTACAAATTTATAACCAAAAAAATAGATGCAAACACTTGAATTAATCAATTACCTTTTTGAAGCAGTTGGACCTTCAGAGTAAGCGAAACCCAATTTCAGCATTCAAATACTTGGTTAAGAACTCAATAAATCGAACTCAAATGTCAAGCAACGCCACTTTTGTTTGAGATTCCACAAATCAAAGTCGAATTTTACTGTTTAGAAACAAAAGAAAATTCTAGACAGATAATGATCGGAGAGTTTGAGAGAGTGTGAGAGAGAGAGACGAAGAGCCTAAAATGAGACCGAAAAGTGACAATCAAAACAGAACTGGCGTGAGATGTTGAAATGGCAACTTTGCCCTTGGTCGACCAACTTCTCTTTTCTATATAATAGAAAAAATTGGTTTGTTCATACCGAACTTCTTTTCGGCCTTTATGTCATTTCTGGTTTGATTTTTCCTCGGTTGATTAGTAGATATTTAATCATTTAATTTTCAAAGTGACATTATGCTTACTTCAATTCTAAATTTTCTTTCTTGAGTTCTTGTGGTAGAAGAAATTATTAAATAATTGAATTTTCTTTAGTAGGCTTAAATTATGCACAGTGTAGAGAAATTGCTATCCTCAAAATAGTTTCCTTGGAAAATATGCTGCCTACATCCCTTTAACATTTAATTAAAATTCTTTGCACAATTTTATATTTAGATAATTTTAAATATTTCTACAATATGCAGAAAAAATTTGGATATCATTTAATAGTCACATATTGATAATATTATTCACTAACCACTACTATTTTAATTCGGAAGGGGCATTACAACTTACGAAAGAAATACTTTGTCTGTATTTATAACTTCAAAGGTAAGATACCTTTATCGACTTGATAAATAACTTTTAATGCGAGTCATAATATTATTTGTTCCATGTTGACGGGAGAGAGCATCAATTTGAATTTTGAATTGACAATATTTTAGTCTTTAAAAAAATGTTTTTAGTCTTTTTTTGGCACAAAAATTTTGAATAATTAATTTCTTGACAAAATTCAGCAAAACTTCTATCTTTTTTGAATGAAGTTTAAAAGATTCGTATTTGAAGTTAAAGTTGAAGTTGAAAAGAAGTTGTGAAATTTTGTTTGATATAAATTTCACTTGAATAAGAAGTTAAACTTTTGTGAGTGAAACATTATTTCTTATGAGATAATGAAACAAATTTTTAGCTTCAAAATTTTCTATTTAAAAGTGAAGCTAAAATGATAGATAAAATTTAAATAAATATATATTTTCAAAAGTGTGTGTCCAAATACCTTTATAAATCAAACAAAAATTCTTAAAGTCGGCATATGATATGAAATAAACGTATAATGCACGTTCAGAGAGACTATTATATATATATATGTATGTATATATATATATATGTATGTATATATTAAATTTTAAATTTTAATTCTCATTAAAAATTATATTATAAGTTATAATTAAAGAACATCTAAGGTATAAATATGTAATCTTGTAGGAATTTATTATTAAATCTACATCTAGTATTAATTATTATTTTTATATTAGTGCACTAACTTTTATTTGATTGATATTAATAAGATATTTTTTTTAAATATTTAATTGCTCCCATTTCTTTCATTATTCAATTTCAATAAATTATATATGATTGATTATCATTTTTCACTTTTTTTTAATGAAAAAAGTACAATTATTTTCATTGGTAAATTCATAACATAAATTAAGAAAAATTTGTGATATAAGAAAAGTAAAAATAAAGGATAGACCAAGGCTGATAAGATCGAGGGTAAAATAGATATTTTAAAAATATAATTGATTTTGAAGGAGCAAACTATCTGTTGTTCAATATTGGAGGAGAGGTTTGATTTTTAAGACTAAGTTGAGGGATCAAAATAATTTTCACCCCTTTTTAGTCTATATTCTTGTATTCAAATTCTTGCTTTCCGACTCTCTTTTTTTATTTTTTTTATTTTATAGTTCCATCATTATGATGGA
This sequence comes from Nicotiana attenuata, assembly GCF_001879085.1. NCBI lineage: Eukaryota > Viridiplantae > Streptophyta > Magnoliopsida > Solanales > Solanaceae > Nicotiana > Nicotiana attenuata. The sequence continues at coordinate 400,714 of NW_017670820.1, forward strand.
GGAGTAAAGGCGTGACTCCAATCTGTATATATATCAAAAATAATAATTACACGGAGGAGGACATATGCCTTGGCCTCCAAGACAGTGTGATAGGTGACAACACTCATCCTATGATACACAGTTGAACAAAAGTATTTTGCTTGTATGGGAAGGAAGTTGTGCATCCTAGGGTAATTTGTAGTAACACTCAAGGATGCTATGTACCAAAAGGTGTGAGAAAGAAACTTTCTGCTAGGTGTTGTCATTGATAACGAACTTGTTTTTCTTCTGTCTAAATCTGATGTTAGGGACTCCGTCAACTTCTAACTTCATTGAAGCTCTAACATTCAAAGGTAATGATACAACCTCATTGAAGATAGAATCAATTTTGGATTCTTCGCCCAGGTTAGCAAGCTTGTCAACAGAGTTGTTTCCTTCTCTCAAGGTGTGACAAAATAGAAAGTTAGCATCCTTGGTCGTGTTGTGGATTTGTTCAATAGTATCTTTGAATCTCCAGGGAGGCTTCCTGATCCTTTTGATCAAGTTAAGGAGAATCAACGAGTCCGATTCAACTATAACATTTGTAAAGCCCTTTGAAATACACATTTTGATGCCTCGCATCATGGCTTTAGCTTCCGCAATATTACAGCTACAGTCTCCATAGAACTCTGCAAAAGCACCAATTAAAACGCCATGGTGATCTCTGATAAGACCACAACCACTTGCCGGACCATGGTTACCTTTTCTACAATCATCGACATTAAGTTTAACCTAGCCCACTGGAGGTTTTTGCCAATAAACAATCCGACAATGAATAGCAGGGGAAAGTTTTTCAATTCTGTTGTACGTGACATGCCATAGGTGCTGGATCTGAAGATCTGGGAAACTCGTCTGGATAAGCATATTAGTCATTTTGATCACTTGTTGGATGATGAAATGATGGGACATGCGTTTTTCATCAAACCTAGCAGAGCATCTGTTTTTTCAAATTTACTAGCAAATGATTGAGGGCAGGCACTGAAGAACTGTCTTCTGAACTTCATTTTTGGACTTAGTCAACCACCACCTCATAATTCTGTGTCTTACCTGGCCTTAGACCAATCTGATACCACATGAGTTACAGAAGAAGAACCAGACTAGATTGGCAATATGACTATCACTGAGCAGATGGTTAGTATATTCCTCAGAATGTTTATTGGGGCAGCAGTTACATATAGAAGCAATATTCACCCCAAATCTTTTAATAGCAACATCAATTGCTACTTTATCCATTAGAACTCTCATTATAAAAAAGGAAATTTTAAAAGGAAGCTTTTTATGCCAAATATTCATACCTGTTAGAGTAGTCCCTTTCTTTAATCTCAGAGTGTGCCATGCAGATTTGCAAGAGAAATCCCCTGAAGGATCCGGGGTTTATATGGTCTATCTTCTTTATCAATATTGAAGGTGATGTCTTTGATATAGTTGACCACATGCAAGGGGAGGATTCTCCTCAATTTACTTTGATTCCAAGTATTTTGATGATAGAAATCCCTTACCATAGTTCTTTTAGGAGTCTTGGTGTTAATCGCCAGGTGAGCCAAGTGCCCAAGTTCTGTCCAAGAATCCCACCAGAAGGAGATCTCCCCTCTTTCAAGGCTCCATGAGATATAAGGTTCCACCTTTTCCATCATTCTTCTCCAAGAATGAGATTGGCATTGAGCTTTTCTTCTTGCAACAGGATGAAACCTTTTACAATACTTAGCTTCGAGAAAATCTTTGATAAGGGATTTTTTAGTTCTAAATTTCCACCATATCTTAGCAGAGAAGGAATCACATGTGTCCTTAAGAGATCTGAAGCGAGCTCCCCCTTCCTCGACTGGAAAGCACATGTTTTTCCAAGCAATCCAGTGCTTCTTGTTTTTGTTGCCATCCATACCCCAAAAGAAGTTAGAGATGATCTTTTCAATCTGGGAGAAAGTTGCCTTGGGAGGATTTAACACTGATAGAGTGTGAAGTGGAATAGCCTGCAAAACAGATTTAATAAGAACAACTTGCCACCATAGGTTAGAAATTTACCTTGCTATCCTTGGAGTCTTTTGGCTATGTTAGCCACCATGTTGTTAAAATAAACAATTTTTTTCCTTCCTATATAGATAGGACATCCAAGATATTGCATTGGGAAGTGGCAGTGATTGTATCCAGTAATCTGTTTGATTCGGTTGATTCTTATATCATCATCTTGGAAGTTGACATAAAAACCAGATTTGGCTTTGTTCACTAGTTGTCCTGAGATTTTCTCATAAGTACCATCTTTTTCATCATGATCTTCGAGGATTCAGGTTCAACTGAGGAAAATAAAATTGTGTCGTTAGCATAACATAAATGAGATATAACAGGACCATGACTATCTATAGAGAAAGGGATAAAATCATGATTATTTAAGGACTCCATTAATTTTGAAAAAAGTTCAGCCCCAATAAGAAAAAGAGAGGGAGATAAAGGATCCCCTTGTCTTAATCCCCTAGAGGAATTGGAAAACCCCTGTCTATTCCCATTGATATTTACAGAATACCAAATATTAGACATAACTCTCCAAATCATATCAATCCAAGTTTCATCAAAAACCAAAATGCCTCATAATATTACAGCGGTATTCCCATGAGACTCGATCATATGCTTTAGCCATGTCCACTTTTAGCACTACATTCCCATGAGTGGAAGGTTTTGTAATATTATAGACCATATCCTGAGTCATCATGATATTTTCAGTTATGGATCTTCCTTTGATAAAACCTGTTTGGTAAAGAGAAATAAGTTTTTCCATAAGGGGACTTAATCTCTGGTTCATTAGACTCGATATGATTTTGCAGGAGAAATTGCCATGGCTGATAGGCCTTAGTTCATTGAAGGCTTGAGGATTATCCAATTTAGGGATGAGAGGATTAGGCAGGTGTGGGTCATGGCCTTTGGAATTCGGTTACCTGCAAAGAAATCATTGATCATTAGTAAAAGATCATCCTTAATAATATCCCAACAAGAATGATGAAATTTTCCAGAAAGACCATCTGGTCCATGTGTACTGGATGGGCTCATGGAAAAAATGACAGCTTTCAGTTCCTCCTTAGTAGGTATGGCTGTGAGGCCTGCATTATCCATTTCATTGATAACTTTATGAATACAATTAAGGATAGAAAAATTGGAGTCCGTATGTTCTCTAGTGAATTGCTTTTGAAAGAAGGATATAGCTTCATTTGCAATACGCTCATCTCCTTCAATGCAAGTGCCATCACTTAGCTTGATCTTTTTAAGAGCTAACCTCTTTCTTCTACCCTTGACAATGGAGTGGAAGATTTAGGCCCCGTTTGGCCATATATTTTCCCAAAATAAATTTGAAATTTATTTTCAAAACCCATGTTTGGCCATAATTTTTGTCCACATTTTGGCCAAAACACAAATCCCATATTTCAAATACCAAAATCAGCTAACCGTTATATTTTTTTAAAATTCTCAATATTACCCCAAACTTTTATATTTTATAAAATAAGCCCACATTTATTAAGCACAACTAAACCATATCTGCTCACTTGCCTCTCATTAAACTCACGCATCTGCTTTGCCCTCATTAAACCCACGCATCTGCTTTGCCCTCTATAAACAGAAGAGAACTCCACCGCAAATTCTCTGTGCCAATCGATTGCAATCCACAGGAAATAAGAAATTTGAAGGTAATTTGCTAAAATATGCTAATACTTATTTAAATTTCTGCAGATTTGTATGAATTTTCTTCGGATTTGTTTCGCTAGTTTTGTTTGAATTTTCTTCAGATTTGTTTTGCTTGATTTGTATGAGTTTTTCTTCAGTTTTGTAAACCCTCCCATGTATATGCAGAAGTCTCTCATCTCCTACATTGACTAATCTTTGCTTGTGATGATGATAGATTTCTCTCTCTCTCTCTCTCTCTTTTTTTTTCCGGTTGTGTTTGGCTGAATTGGGGTCTTGGGTTGGCTGGAAAAGTTTACTTTTTCAGCCCAGATGCTTATGCCGTTATGCAATTTGGATTTTTGGAAGTGGACACAACTGAAAAAACAATTTCTTTCCCTTTTGTATAGCATCTTTATGCTTTATTTTTTTGTATCATTCGGCTGATGCAGCTAACGTTTTGGCCTTGCTTTTAAAGTTTTGTAACGCCCATAATACCTGAAGCTGGTTTTTAGATTTCTGACGAGAATTCTGTGACTCTGCCTCTACCGGTTAATAGGTAACATACTTTAAATTTTAATCCTTCTGTTTGTGCTAGTATGCCTTCCATATAGTTTAAGGCATGCTTTTGGATTTTATGCACTAAGAAAATAAAGTTAGGCATGTGATATATTGTCCTATTATTGTTGTATTGTAGAAACGTAAAAGAATGAATAAACCGCATGGTTCAATTGATAAACCACGTGGTGGTGCTGCTGATAAATGGACAGATGATGAAACATCGATCCTCATAAATGTCCTACATGATGATGCGAGGAAGCACGGGTTTAATGGTTCTACCCTCAGCGGTCCACGTTGGACATAAATTAAGGATGAGTTTTTGATGGAAATTGGAAATGTGGATAGGTTTGACGATGAGCAAATTAAGTCCAAGGTTGGAAAATTAAAGAGAGAGACAAAAACCTTCAAAGAGCTCCTTAATTCTTGCTCCGGGTACGGATGGGACCCTATAACTAATACAGTTACCTGTCCATCTGACATCTGGGCGAATCATGTGAAGGTAAGTTTGGGAGATTGAAAAAGTTACATATGTTCTACCTATATGCATATTGAACTAAACATTTTGTTGCAAAAAATATTTACAGCAAAAGAAAGAGAAGAATGTCTATATTTCCAAGTACAGATACCAAGGGCTTAAAGATTTTGACTTACTGGATGAGATATTTGGGAATTCATTTGCCACGGGAAACCATGTTATGTATAGTACAAATCCTAATTTTTCACAACAATCAAATGAAGCTATTGCCGTGGAGAATGAACCTTCTGATTATGACGACTACCCCGCTGGTACTGAAAATGTATGTTGTCCTATGTCTGTGAACACCGGTAGTGATACTGTTAGTGGAAAGCGAACTGTGTGTGATATGTCTATGCTGACAGAGGGTGGAACACCTACACGTTGCAAAAAAATTCGTGCTATAGCTGGAAACTACTCACATGATTATTTTAAGGAGCACTTGGAGCGGAAGAGAAACAAAGAGGAAGCAAAAGAAAGAAAGAAGTAGGAAGAAGAGCAGATACAAGCGTAGAAAGAAACTGAGATTGATGGAATATTCACCGAATATGAACATGATGATATGGATGTTGATGGAACTGAACAACAATCGACTCAAAGTAACAATACATACTGCTTCGTCTTCTCGGTCATCTGATAGGGAAATGCATGCTCGTCGTGAAGAGATTGTTCGTATAATGTGGGATGATTATATTACAGAATAGCTAGTTACGATCTTTTTTTTTGGACTCATGGATCTTGTAATATTATTGCAATTTGACGAATTGTAATAGCTAGTAATTGTGTTTATTATTAAAAATGATAATTTTGTACCAAACTTATTTATGTTCAGGTATATGGTTTGTGATAATGATAATGAATGTTATTCATGAAGGTTCTGTATATACAAGATAGCAAGTTTATTTGTTTGGTATTATTGGGTATTTTTTATAATTTTTAGAACTTGTGGGTATAAGTTAATGTTTCATATTTTTTCAAATAAAAAGTGAAATATGTTCAAAAAACATGTCCAAACACATTTTCATCTTCAAACCAAACTTCACCCAAATTACATTTTTCAAAATAAATTTGGGATCTATGGCCAAACGCTAGCTTAGTGTTCACTTCCCCCTCCACAAACCACTTGATCCCAGATTTTCGCTTCCATATAGATTCTTCAGTTTTATAGGCCCTGATAAGAAGAGCATTTATGCGGTTAAGCTCAGCTCTGTTGATATCCGTGTTGTTTGTAATGGTCTTTTGTTCAAGATCATCCATCTTCTTTTCCAGATCCTTGACGTTGTCAAAAATATTACCAATAGATGTCTTAGACCAATGGGATAGGCATCTGCATGTGTTTTTTAGTTTCAAGTGGAATTTCCACATAGGGGAACCATGAACCTCTATATCCCAAGCCTGTTTCACCACCTCTTTGAAACCATTTTCGTTAGTCCAGAAATCTAAGAATCTGAAATATTTGATAGTAGGCTGTGAAGTATTCTTAGCAATAGTGAGGAGGGGCGAGTGATCAGAGCCTGTTTTAATCAAATGATTGACATTAGTAGAATCATAGTTATTCATCCATTCTTGGTTAATCAGCACCCTATCTAGCCTTTTCTAGACTCTTCTGTTAGGAGACCACCCATTGCACCAGGTAAATTGTGAGCTTGAGAAGCCTGGGTCAATAAGATCACAATCCATGATAAATTGTATCATAGATGCTTTTGGACATTCTGTGAAGGTTACCACCCTGTTTCTCACTTGTATCAATAATACAATTGAAATCTCCTACAATGTACCAAGGGAGCTTATAATTCTGGGAGATATCCCTTAGGTTATTCCAGAGATGTTCTCTCAAACCAACATCACATTTTGCATAAACAGAAGTAACAAGGATGTTTGTTCCCATCCATTCAATTATACAAGTAACCTGTTGATCTGATTCCTCCACCACATTACAGTTCAGATCATTATTCCAGAAGATCCATATTTGACTATTGATATTGGCATGAGCATTATCATAGCCTAGCATAGATATGAACTTATCAAGATGATCTACCTTGTGAAAAGGTTCACTAATAGCAATGAAAGAAAGATTTTGGAGCCGGATAATTTGCTTTAGTCTATCAAAAGCACCACCAGAGCTGATGCTTCTAATATTCCAATATAAGGATTTAAACATCATGAATCAGTTGGAGAGGTTTTGTTCCTGTGGTATAACCGCAACTTGTTGATAGGTGAATCTTCCACCTTTTCCTCTTGGTTTGTGGCTGCCCCTCTTGATGTTATTTCTGCCTCTTCCTCTACCTCTAGGTGATAGGTGATCTCTTTCAACAATCTTATCAATTTTAGAGCTTACATTTATCTCCACTAAAGCATTGGAATTGAAAGTTTCAATTAGTAGTGCCGCATGATCATCAATTGTATGGTTCACAGGTTGATCCTCATTCTGAAAGCTTTCACTGTCAACACTTTCGAAATTATCAGTTTCTTCAATGCTCATATCATCCTCATAGTCACCATCTTCTTCGCTGTCCTCTTCCCCATCATCCTCAAAGGATGATTCTGCCATTTGAATATTATTGGAGATGTACATGTTTTCACTCTCTTTATCCTCTTCTAAGCTGGTACCACTAATAAGTTTAAGATATGTGTTATGGGCATCTCCTGGATCAATTGCATGGTTGTTTTTGTTATTATTTTGTTCTGATCCGCTTCTGCTGTTGCCTTCCTCCTCAATGAGATTGGTGTTTTTCTCACCATTGGTATTATTCTCCTGGAACGAGTGTCTACTGTTTTGATCATTGTTGATGGGAGTGTTGTTGTCTTCTTTGTTGCTAGTATTCTGCTCGGATGGTTTGGTTGTTGTATCAGTTTTCTTGCTGCTTGGTTGGCCTTTTCCCAAGGTTGTGTTTTGGAGTTGAGCTTCATTGCTATTGATGATTTGGTTCTTCTTTTTCACTCTGACCCTCTTCTTCTTGTTAATATTTTGCTCACTCCTCTGTATGTTGTTTTGTTTGGTTTCTTCCTCCATTTTATTTTTACCTTTACCAGGTACATCTTCCTTCATGGGAGACATCTTCATCTCGGTAGGCTCGTTGATAACAATTCCATTTTTTGCCTTACCTCTCAAATCTTGGTTCATTGATTGATGATTCTGGATTTGCCTTTCATCGATCTTTGATCTTCCTGGTTATGCTCATTAGGTTTGTTGGCCATCTCCATATGACTACTGTTCTGAAACCTCACTTTGGCACTCTTCTTCTTAGAAACCATTTGAAATTCATCATCTTTTGACTTATCTCTTTTTTGTTCCTTCTCCTTGTTGAGTTGAGCTTCCTTTTGAGCTTTTATTCTTTCATCACGGATATTGTTTCTGCATTGGCTCTCACAGTGACCTTGCATTTTGCAATACACACAATAGCTTGGAACCTTTTCATATTCAATGTCAAGCCACTTTCCATCATCGGTTCCATCTAATCTCTTATAGCCTAGCCATATTTGATCGAGTCTAGGCTTTAAAAGATCAATTTCGACTTTAACCTTTGCAACATTGCCTCTAGATTTAGAATAGGTTGCCAGGTCCGGAGCCACTGCCACACCAACATCTTGCACTAGTCTAGAAACAATATTCCATTTAAATAGGTGCCAGGGGAGTTGGTGAATAAGGATCCAAACAGGAACAATGGGCGTTTCCTCCTCTGGTTTGAAATCCGGAGTCCACTTGAGAATTTTCATAGGGGCATCGCCAATGTCTATATAGTCATTAGCAAAAACGTGATTGTAATCAACTTCATTAGCAAAATCGAGGTAAACATGCTTAGGGTCGAAATATGCTATCTTGACCGAGGCAGAGAGTTGGAATTGCCTAATGAAAGTCTTCCTAATTTCCTCCATGGATGGTTTACCTCGGTAGAACTTACCAATGATGGTGAATCTGCATTCTTTTGCTAAATTAACAAAGTAATCCTCCGCCTTGAAGAAAACCGCTGGTTTACCAAGATGTGTGCCATGTTGAATCTCAACCATGGTGTCATTGTCAGGAGATTTGAGGTTGGTTTGGACAGTGGCGGCAAAAGTTGGTTTAGAAACCAGTTGTTTACTTTTGCTGGAAGTACTCCCTTGAAATCTCTCAGTTTGTTGTTTAGGAAGGATGGGGTTGGGTATTTGTTTGCCATTTTGTGTTTGTATGATTTGTTGGGCTCCTTTAGTAAGGTCGTTTGTGTGACTGATTTTGGGTTGGGGTTGATTGAAATTAGTAGAGATTTTTGGGTAAGCAGTGTGGTTAGTAATCTGGGTGTGTTTCTGGGTGATGTTATCAGAGGAATTGGGTGTTTGGTTGGTATCGGAAGAATTATGTTGGGTGTTTTCTGGTGGTGTTGTGACTGTGGCTGTGATTTCGGTGGTGGTTACGACGATGGCCTTGGGGTTATTAGCCGCTGGGCTAGCCGTTACCTGGTCAGAGGGAGTTTTTTTTTGGGGGGTGGGTGGTTGGGGGGGGTGGGTAGGTAGCTGAGTTGTCGATGTCTCCTTTGTTTGGTCAGGTGGTTCAGGTGGACGGTGGGGTCTTCTTTGGTGTTTGACATTTAGAGAGAAGGGAGAGAAAACTTTTTGCTTGCTTTCCGACTCTACTTTGATAGATAACGACATTGATTTTTCTCTCTCTTTCCATTCATGGATTATGGATCTAGTTTTGATAACAGTAAGTTTGATGAGTAGCAATTTACAAAGTCTCAACCTAGTGGTAAAGCAGAGTCTCATGCACGATAATGAAATAGTAGTGGTTAGTGAACATATCTCCTTCAGATCAAATTGATAAAATATCTAAATATTCACCTATTGTTTATCATAAGTAATAATTAAAAGCTTACGCCAACTCATACTTTTCTAAGCACTTCGGAGTGTTTGACTCAAAAGATACTATATACCTTACAAGTGAGAACAATCAAAGTGAATCAAGGATCAATCGTAATAGAAGATAATAAGACCTAGATATGTGTATTATATTTGTTATAGCTTCCAATAGATTGGATATTCAAGAGAGAGAGAGAAAGAGAGAGAGAGAGAGGTAGAGAGAGAGAGCTATTTCAATAAAAAATACTTCCTTCCCTTACAACATTGGGATCCTCCTTTATATAATAGGAGACCCTTCTTAAAATAATAAAATAATACAGAGATTGGTCGCGTTCCTTTGAGAGAGACGACGGAACCAATGATACACTTCACGCCGACATTCTTAGGTCGTGCCCTCACTTTGGTTAGCATATATTCGTTGGTCGTTCCTACCAACGTGGAGACGTAATGGGCAGAATTTGACCCTATACAGTTAGTCCCTCCGTTCGTCGGCGACGCATCGAGGTGCGTCCCAGATGGACGAAACCGTGAACCTTATTCTGGGAGAATTTGACCATGCTTGAAGACGGCTGCATGAATGAGAGTGAACGAGTGAACATTTGAGTTTATTGAAATGCTGACGCGCGGTTTCTTTCTCAAAGTGATGTCATCACACGCAGGCGTCATCATTACGCGTCTTCCCGAGGAAGCACAAAAGGTGTTCTGATGCTCGGTTTCCCGCGCCCGTTTGAATTTTGCCTCTTCGATTTCAACGCCACCCAACCCTATAAATAGGGGAAGGGTTTAACTTGATCCAACTTTCGATCATTTGCAAGCATTTTTTGACCTTCTAAGAAGGCACTCCCTTTCTTCGAAACCCCACCGTTTCTCAGAAATCACACTTTCCGTTGTGTCATACACCGTTTCCTGAATGGAAATTATGGCAAAGCCCCGACGGGATAATAATCCGAAGGCTCTTGATAATACGCCATCCGATGTACCGCCTCCATCTGGCAGTGATGAGGGAGACGGAGAAGAGGAACTTACCCCCCTTACCGTGGACAACGTGTTACCGAAGCAACTTCTTGTTAGCACAGACTTCCAAAAGGATTCCCCCGCGCAACCCTCAGAGAGTTCTGAGTTAACGCAGGATGACTTAGATGACCTTCTCACGTCGTTCGACATACCTACTCATGTGGAGATGGTCCCGGCGGGGACGGATTATGCGAACGTCCACAGACCGGGATATTGCTCGTTCTATGAATATCCTTTTTAATTGGTTATGGTCTTCCCATCTTTCCCTTGGCGGAGGAGCTTTGCCGCTTTTACAACATGTGTCTATCCCAACTTACTCCGTACACCTTAAAAGTATGCAGGATAATATCTACATACGCAGAGCTGGCTAGGTGCGAGGTCTCCGTCCACCACCTTTTGTAGTTGTTCGGCGCCAGTTATCTAAGGGGTACCTGCTGCATTTGAAGAGCCGTGGTTCGAAGGGGCTGGTCGTCAAGACCGATGACTGACCAAACACGGTTATTGGCGTAGGTACTTCTTTATTAAAACGGAGCACCTGGTGTCTGACCCTGTCGGGTTCCCAGAAAGGTGGAATTCAAAACGTAAGCATTTCCATCCGTCGAATTCTTTATCATACGTGACCTCAGCGGTTCTGGTCGCACCATCGTTATGAGTTTTTCCTTTTATTTTGCAGCAATGGCTCATGCACCCCGGTTCATCACTGGTATCAAGCAATGGGTAGCTGGTTTGCTGCCCTACGCGGAAGAAACCCGCACATGGTCCGCATTCCTTCAACGCTACGACCCCGTAGGACCTTCAGGTAATTCTTTGACTTTAGTCGGTTGTTTCCACAAACTTCATCAACTGAACTATTTCTGTCGACAGGTCGAAGCGTTCCCAAGAAGAAGGCGACGGTATATATCCCCGCTCGATCGGATATCGGCCCTGATGCTCGGGAGATACTTTGCGCATCTGTCAGGGAGGGTGTTCCCGTAGTTCCTTTACAAGGGGTTACGCCTGTGGAGGCGACTGCGAATGAGGCGACACCTTTGACACCATCTCCGCAGCCTGCGGATGATCCTTCCGAGGGCGAGGAGCTTGAGGAGAGAAAAAGGAGGAGGCTTGAAACGGGCAAGGCGGTAGAGATTGAGGATGAGAGGAGTAACGTGCCTCGTCAAACGCCTAGACCCGTCTTCATGGCCGACGCTATTCGTTCGGGGAGGCCGGCCCATCAGGTGAGTGCGGCTGCCGATGCCAGCTCAGTTTGTGCTGCTGAGGTTGGCTCGATATCTGCCGTTGGTGGGGATGCTGAGGGATCGGACCCTGAGATCGCCCAAGAAGATATGGACGGGCTGGCGGAAGGCCTCACGCATGTGGAGATGACGGTGGACGGGTCCGATCGCCGAATCGTGATTCCGGGGGCTTATAACTTATTGCAACACAGCGAGCAGGCGGCGTTGGAGATGGATTTGTTATGTGCCACCCCCGAGTGTGAAATGCTAAGAGCTGTCAGTGATGCGGAGCTATCTCGAAGGGTCGCCGGCATGACTTTACCGGTAAACTTCTGTTCTTCCGCGTGTTGTGAGGTTGACTTTGATGTGTACTAACTCATGTTTTCTCCTTAGACCCTTGTTTTGGAGGCGGAGAGGAGGCATCGCGAGCAGAAGAAAGCGACCATTTTCAATAAAATGGTGAAGAAGTATAAGAGGTGCCGCTCCAAGCATCAGGCGGCGGTGGACCTTTTCCGACAGGACCCCAAATTTCGGGTGTTCCGGGAAGGTCTTGAACAGAAGGAGGTGCAATTGAAGCGCAGGGTGGCCGAGTTGGAGAAGACTGATGAGGAGTTGGTGAAGGCTGTGGCTCGTAATAGTGAGCTGGAATCACTCCTCAAATCGAGGGAAGAGGAGTTGGAGCTTAGTCGTGGGGTGGCGGCAGAGGTTGCCGATTTGCACCGTAGGGTGGCGGCCTTGACTGCCGAACTCGAAGTCAAGGTGGCAGAGGTCGACGCTCTTAGGCGTACTGTCCCACTAAGGCCTGGAGACGTGGCTCGACCTTCTTTTTCCCCGCTCTTGTCTGACGAGGATGCGCGTTGCGATGCACATGAGATGTGGGTTTATGCGGAGGCCCGACTGGACGTATACAAGAAACTTCTCGTTGCGGGTCGTGCCACTGAGGAGGAGGTTCAAGAGCAGTGGCGTGAGGATCGTGCCACTCGGGCATTCTGCGGATATAGTTCCGACTCCCCTGACCGGGAGGGCTATGCTGCAGAGGACATTAATCTGCTGGATTCCGACTCCTGGTTCAATGAAGCTTACCGCCTCGGTGGTGACGGTCGAGATGGCGAACAGATGGGGGGCGATGGGCATGATGGCGAGGCTCTTTAGAATTTGTATATGTTTTGCTTTTTGTAGAATGTAATGGGGGCCCTTTGCGGGACTGAATGTATATACTTTTTTGTCACAATGTATGAATCGTACTGTTGCTGTTGATTCTTTTTGTGTGATTCTTTATTTTTCGGAACTTCACCTTCGTAGAGCTGGTATCTGTCTGTTTGTAGAGGATTCGTCACCTCTCTGGGTAACGCCGAAGTGGTACAGGTGGTCTCGGGGGTGGTCCCCTGGGGCTAATCGTCGTCGTAGATAAGTTGAAACCCGATCTTAGTGAATAAATAAGACGAAATTTTAACCGTTGTTTGAATGTTGTTCGTCGTAATCAAGCTTGACTGACGCTTAATGGCGATGGCTTTTGCTAAGGGGATGTTACTTTGACTGTCGTCGAAGTGTCATCCGTCGTCGTTAAGCGGGATCGGCGTTTATTGGTGATGGCTTTAGCCAATAGGATGTAACTTCAACTGTCGTTGAAGTGCTATCCGTCGTCGTCGAGCAGGGTCAACGTTTAATGGCGATGGACTTAGCCAATAGGATGTAACTTCAACTGTCGTTGAAGTGCTATCCGTCGTCGTCGAGCAGGGTCGACGTTTAGTGGCGATGGCCTTAGCCAATAGGATGTAACTTCAACTGTCGTTGAAGTGCTATCCGTCGTCGTCGAGCAGGGTCGACGTTTAGTGGCGATGGCCTTAGCCAATAGGATGTAACTTCAACTGTCGTTGAAGTGCTATCCGTCGTCGTCGAGCAGGGTCGACGTTTAATGGCGATGGCCTTAGCCAATAGGATGTAACTTCAACTGTCGTTAAAGTGCTATCCGTCGTCGTCGAGTAGGGTCGACGTTTAATGGCGATGGCCTTAGCCAATAGGATGTAACTTAAACTGTCGTTGAAGTGCTATCCGTCGTTGTCGAGCAGGGTCGACGTTTAATGGCGATGGCCTTAGCCAATAGGATGTAACTTCAACTATCGTTGAAGTGCTATCCGTCGTCGTCGAGCAGGGTCGACGTTTAATGGCGATGGCCTTAGCCAATAGGATGTAACTTCAACTGTCGTTGAAGTGCTATCCGTCGTCGTCGAGCAGGGTCGACGTTTAGTGGCGATAGCCTTAGCCAATAGGATGTAACTTCAACTATCGTTGAAGTGCTATCCGTCGTCGTCGAGCAGGGTCGACGTTTAATGGAGATGGTGGCCTTAGCCGTTTACACAATGGAGATGGTGGCCTTAGCCATTTACACAATGGAGATGGTGGCCTTAGCCGTTTACACAATGGAGATGGTGGCCTTAGCCGTTTACACAATGGAGATGGTGGCCTTACACAATGGAGATGGTGGCCTTAGCCGTTTACACAATGGAGATGGTGGCCTTAG
>NW_017670820.1:415441-431759 GCF_001879085.1 Nicotiana attenuata
TTTCGAACCTGGTTGTTTTTGCGGCCACCATTCTTATGTGGGCCATGTTCCCTTCGTTCTTCGCCTCGTCGAGTCTTTGAAAGTCTATTTTCATGTCTTTTATCTGCTCCGCGGTATGTGAATACCTAGGCTTGGTTCTCCGATTTCGACGGGTATGACCGCGTCGGTTCCGATAGACCGTGAGTATGGTGTTTCCCGTGCTGGATTTGGGTGGTGGTCCGATGTGCCCACACGCACTTCCAGTAGAGTTCGGGCCACAGCCCTTGGCTTTTTCGAGTTTTCTTTTTCTCAAAGTATATTCAGTATCGTTTTGTTGAAAGACTACTGCTTTGGCGTTGGCGGCGGGGTGACATAGGCATGGAGAATATTGCTTGAATTTGCGGCATTTTCTCGATAAGAACTCGAATTTTCTTTTTGCCGAATAAATTGGGGGCCATTGTCGCAGCCCGATTTCCTTGGGGATTGCCAAAACGGCAATGATGTTTTTGACATGAAGGTGATGACATTCCCTGTTCACGTATCTGGGCGTAGAACTGCTTCCCACCCACTTGAGAAATAGTCAGTTAAAACTTAACTAGAAATTCGTACCTTTTCCTCATCCCGCTGGTAGGGGGGCCGATTATGTCTATTCCCCACTTGATGAAGGTCCAGGTAGATGTTTACGAGTGGAGAGGCTCCCCGGTTGATGTATCAATGGGGGCATACTGTTTGGCACTGTTCACACCTGCGAACGTACTCTGCTGGTGCCTCTTTTTCATAGTGGGGCCAGTAGTAAACCGGCTCGGATGATTGCAACGACGAGGGGCGCGATTACCTGTATGGGCCCGTAAGTGACCCTCGTTGCCCTCTTCGAGAGTACTTGCCTCGTTTGTGCGGGCCCTAGTGCACTTAGGAGGGTCCGCAAACGTCCTTTTGTAGAGATTCGTGAATTTATCAGGCTGTATCTGGGCGTGCTTGTTACGCGGAGCTTCTTTGGCTCTTTTTGTCGAAGCTTGGGAGTGTCCCGTCCTGCAGGATAGGAGACAAACTGTTGCGCCAGTCCCAAAGTCAAGATTTAAAGAGAATACCTCAGCGTGATCGATGGCTGAATGGAGGAGGCCGTGACTCACTTTTCCCTATTGATATTTTTGGTTGGCTGCGGCCAGTTTCGCTAAGCCGCTCTGCTTTGACATTTTGCGCCCTGGGCGATCTGCTTCAAAGTCGGCACTCGTCGAACTTAGGCATCAACTTGTGATTTCATGATTGGTATTTTTGTAGTCTACCATGCTCGCCTTATATTTGGTACATCCACCATCCCACACTAAACGGTGACCTGGTTTTCACACAGTTGGGGAAATCGCATGGGAGGATGAGTCGTCGAGCCCCAATATTTGATTGGCTACCTCGTTACTGCAACCCAGCCTCATACTCGGCCTCTTTGTTAGTCAGCTCGGGGCATCGGTATGGACTGACGATTATTTCGCCCGTTGGGGACTCTGAGAACGAGTCCCAGTCCCGATCCGAGGCATTTAGTGGCACCGTCAGTGTAAGGGTCCAAAGGTCGTCGGTACTAGGGGAGGCACGAATGGCCTCCAGTTCCGGCCTCCGCAAATTATCTGTACTGAAGTCGGCGACAAAGTCGCAAGTACCTGCGGCTTGATGGCGTTTCTTGGGTGATAGGATATGCGTGCTCGCTGAGCTCTATGGCCCATCGGGCGAAGCCTGCCCGACAGCTCAGGCTTGTGCAGGATTGCTTCTCAGAGGGAAGGTTGTTATTACTTTTATGGGTGGCACTAAAAATAGGGTCTAAGCTTTCGTGAAGGCTACGACTAGTCCCAGGGCAACTTCTCGAGGTGTGGGTTACCGTGTTTCGGCATCCACTAGGGTTTTGCTGATATAATAAATAGGAGATTGCGTACCTTTTTTTCGTGGACCAAGACTGCGCTGACAGCGACTTCTGATACCGCCAGATATACCAGTAAAGATTCGCCTGGGTTCGCTTTGACTAGCAACGGGGCGAAAATAAGTATGCTTTTAATTTTCTCAAGGGCCTTGACGCATTCCTCGTTCCACTGCAGCCCGTGATCTTTTCTCAACACGTTGAAAAACTTATGGCACCTGTCGGAGGATCGCGAGATGAACCTGGATAGGGCGGCTATGCGTCCTGCCAGCTTTTGTACCTTTGCTTTTTACTGCTTCAAAGTTTCAGGGTATTGCGTCTATTGCCTTGATTTGGTCCGGGTTGACCTCGATACCTCGTTGTGATACGAGAAACCCAAAAACTTCCCGAGGCCACACCGAAGGCGCATTTTTCCGGGTTCAACTTCATCCCTATCGTCTTAGTATCTCGAAGGCTTCTTTCAGATGGTCGATGTGGTCTTCTTTTTTTGCTGACTTCACTAGCATATCGTCGAGTATAAACCTCCATGGTCTTGCCCAGCTGTTCCTTGAACATTTTGGTAACCAGTCTCTGGATAATGTTGCCCCTGCGTTTTTGAGTCCGAAGGGCATCACCTTGTAGCAATATGTCCCTTGAGTGTGGTGATAAAAAGTTGTCTTTCTCTGGTCCTTCTCGGCCATCATGATACTGGTTTGTAGCCAGAGTAGGCATTCTAAGAAGCTTAGCAGTTCATGTCTTGCCAGTAGGCGTCGATCAACTGATCGATGTGGAGGTATGGGAACGAATCTTTCGGGCATGCCTTGTTAAGGTCGGTGAAATCCAACCACATTCTCCATTTCCCATTTTTCTTTTTGACCATGACAACATTGGCGACCCATTGGGGTACTTTGATTCTCTGACAGACCCGTTGGCTAGTAGCTTGTCTACTTCTTCATTGACCGCCTCGTTGATTGCGGCGTTGGACTTCCTTCTAATTTGTCGCACGAGCGGATATAGTGGGTCGACATTCAGCTTGTGAGCGGCAATGTCTTTCGGGATTCCCGGCATATCTAAATGAGAAAAGGCAAATAAATCTGCGTGGTTAGTTAGAAATTCATTAGGTACTTAGTTGGATCGCAAGGCTGTGCCCAATGTAGGGCTTTCTTTTGTGTTGGTCGGTGCTGTCCAATTGGACTGGGGTCGAGATCTTCGACCGTCGCTTTGCAGGCTTCTACGACGTCAGGATCTTTGATGGCTTCCATCGTCCGGGTCGACCTTAGTCCCCGACATGGCTGATTATTGCTATGCCTCCACACTTGCTCCTTTCAACGTGTTTGGTGTGGGTACAGTCTTGAGCGATTCGGTAGCATTCTTGTGCGGTGCGCGGCTCGCCCCGAATGCTAGACACTCCCCATGGGGTAGGAAACTTGATTACTTGGTAGAAGCTTGAAGGGACTGCTCGCATGGCATGTATCCAAGGGCGTCCTATGATGGCGTTGTAGGCCGTCTCCTGGTTCATGACATGGAAAGTGGTTTCCAGCGTGACTCCCCCTGCGAAAACCGGCAACGATATCTCCCCGGAGGTCCGTTCTACTGCATTGTTAAAACCTGTTAATGTTATGCAACGCGGTATTATCTTATCTTCGAGTCTCATTTGCACGAGGACCCTTGGATGGATAATACAGGCGCCGCTTCCGTCGTCAACCATGATTCTCTTAACATCGGTATCAGCAATACGTAAAGTTATGACCAAAGCATCATAATGAGTAAAGACAAACCGTCGGCATCAGACTTATCGAAGGAGATACTTTCTTCGAAGTCGTCATACCGTTCGTGGGCGATTGTTCGTTTCAATTTGTGCGTGGTTGTGAACTTTACGTGGTTGATTGCTGAATCATCGCCGCCTCCGACGATCATGTTTATGGTGCGTACTGGCGAAGGCGGCTTTGGCGGCCCCTGGGGTTGTTCCCGCCCTCGTGCGAAGTTGGTCTTTCCCTTATCGCTAAGCAGCTCTCTCAGGTATCCTTGGTTTAGCATCATGGAATACCTCTTGTCATAGACCTATGCAGTCTTCGGTTTTGTGTCCCTTTCCTGATGGAACTCGCACAGGACGTTCGACCTCCTTGCGGTAGGATCTGATTTCATTTTCTGCGGCCATTGCACCTTGGTGCCCAGCTTCTCCAGTGCGTACACTATTTCTGAAGGAGACATGCAAAAGTTATGGGCAGATAATAGAGGGGGCATACCTTTTTCATTCCGGAGTGGAGCGACATGTCGTTGCAATGCCTTCGTGTGCCTCGGCGGCGGTGGATGGGAAGACCTAACGTAGGGCTGATGCCTTTCTTTGTTGAAGCGCAGGAGTTGTTCCCGTCGCCCATTGTTACGTCGATCCCTTCTTGTTTCTGATTGTATCGCCGTTAGCCGTTGGGTCGGTCCGTTGAGGTCGTCCTCATCCGCTCGTACTTCGGCACAGTAGGCTTTGTGGATCTCTTCCCATGTGGTGGGGGGATATTTCATGAGTCGGCTCAGTAGCTTTTTGGTCGCCCTCGAACCATCTCTGTTCATCCCGTTTTGGAAAGCTGCGACTGCCATGCCTTCCGATACATTTGGTAGGATCATCCTTACTTTGTTGAATCTGGCCAGGAAGTCCCTGAGTCCTTCTCCTACGGTTTGCCTGACAGCGAAGATATCGTTGACCCTGGCCTCTGCTTTCTTTGCTCCAGCATGGGCGGTGGCGAACTTATCCGCCATTTTTTCGAATGTTGATATCGTCCTAGCTGGTAGCTGAGAGTACCATGTTAGGGCCCCCCTGTCAACGTTTCTCCGAACTTTTTCAGCAACACGGGTGGTACTTGTTCTTTTGACAAATCGTTACCCTTCACAGCGGTCACATAATGGATCAGGTGGTCTTCGGGATCTGTGGTCCCGTCATATATCCTCAAGTAAGGTGGCATCTTGAAGGTTTTCGGGATCGGGTGAGGGGAAGCCTCCTTGCTGTACGGCTGTTCGATGAATCTTCCTACGTCGCGTTTTGGCAATAACTTCGGAGCACCGGGAATTTTGTCCACTCTTTCCTGGTGCTCTTTCATTTGATCTCGAAGTGCCTTGTTCTCATTTTCTATTTCTTCCATCTTCTTAAGGATGGCTGCGAGTGCACCATCGTTGGCCTGGACATCGATGTGGGTGTTATTTGCTGGTACAATATCGGGTTCACTGGTGGTAGCGGCGATGTCTGCCACTGACGGATTTCTAATGTTGCTTTGGGGTGAGTTTTCAAGCATGCTACCTAGAGTGTTCATCAACCACTCTTCCAGCAGTTTCTTGACCCTCGGGGTGGTGTTTCTTTGACTGCGGATGTAGAGGCTCCTTTTTCGTGCAAGATTGTCAGGTCTTCAGATGAAGAGGGTGAGATCTCTCCATCCGCCGCACTACCAGGTGTTGTACTCAGGATGTTCTCTCTGCCGGCCTCGTTAAGAGGGCCTATGAGATTAGCTGTGACGCCTGCTATTGCTTTCATTCTTGCGTCATTTTCTGCCATTTTTTGGCTTCTTTATAGTGTGAAGAACGGTGGTTCGCTGTTTNGTGTATTATATTTTTTTATAGCTTCCAATAGATTGGATATTCAAGAGAGAGAGAGAGAGAGAGGGAAGGGGGGGGGGGGTAGAGGTAGAGAGAGAGCCTGTTCAATAAAAAATACTTCCTCCTCTTACAACATTGGGATCCTCCTTTATATAATAGGAGACCCTCCTTAAAATAATAAAATAATACAGAGATTGGTCGCGTTCCTTCGAGAGAGACGACGGAACCGATGATACACTTCACACCGGCATTCTTAGGTCGTGCCCTCACTTCGGTTAGCGTATATTCGTTGGTCGTTCCTACCAACGTGGAGACGTAATGGGCAGAATTTGACCCTATACAGTAACATGTTACAACAGCTCAATGTTAATTAGCTGGTGGTGTAAAAAAGGTTGTACAATAACGGTGGTGTTTAAAACTTTGACTTAACATCTAAAATCAATTGGAGGTGTTAAAGCTCCAAAGTCGTCCATATATCAACCAGAAAGATACGTGATTTTGAAGCTTTTGACGAAGTTTAAGTAGGCACAATAATATAGTCTGACTTTTGTGTAACTTATAATTAATCTACCTATTTTCCAACTCATCCCGCAGCCAAATGAATGTGCCATTTATGATTTATTCCACACCCCACATGCTCTAATGGCTGGAGAATTCTAATCACCAAATTTGAACTTTGAGACCATCTTCTCAACAAGTTTCTTACTGGTTAACCATCAAAGAAACGAAAAATAGCACAACGTTTAATGAAACTCAATATTTTCTGTGTAGTAAATTTTTACTCACTAATTATTTTATTATTGTACGGGGCCTTGGTATATTCTTATACATGCACTTGTAAAATTTTGAAATTTTCAACGAGAAAGCTAGTTGAAGGTAATAATATATATACCCACTTGTTCTAGCCGGCGGCTAGGTTGAATGTAGTTCAAGTTGTTCATTAAAGAAAAATTATAGAAGAGAATATTCATGAAATATTTGTAGGACTAGCCAATGATCATCCATATGGTAAGTCGTAACCAGAAGAATACTAACAGGTCTAAATTTCTATAAGCTGAAAAGTTCTCAATCTTATCCACAATCCTTTACTATACTAACATGATCATAACTACAAGTTGCAAATTAAGAACTATTGTTTTCTTATGTAATAAATTGTTGATCTAGTTACCCTTTACCCGCCGACACCGTCCATCGACTTATCTACCTTCTAAATAGAGGCAGATGTAGTTAACAACTAACGGGTTTAACTGAACCCATAACTTTCGATGCGGTGTAAAAATTCATTAAAATTGCAAAAATAGTAGATATGAACTCATAACTTTATAAATATAATGGGTTCAATGCTTAAAATCTTAAAAGTTAAACCCATAAAATTTAAGTCCTGGATCCGCTTCTAAAGTAGTAGTAATTCTTTGAGGGGAAAAAAATTGTTCTCATGGGAAACGTTTCACTAAAAGAAGAGTATTTTCGTATCAAGAATGTGTATAATAAAAATGTTTCTTCCTCTGAATTGTTTAAAAAAATTAATAACAAACAAATAAACAATATTACATTTCAATTTCCTAAGAGTTTATTAAGGTTTTCTCTTAAATAGTAAAATAGAAAAATTAGGTAAAGGGTAGCCGCCAATACATAATGTGAATGGCCTAGTAATAATTCTGTGTTGGCTGTTGGTTAGGTACTCTAACCTTGTGGAAAATAAGCTGCCACGAGGCTATTCCTTTGTCCACTTTCCTTATTTCCGACTGTTTCGCCATTTAAGAAAAATTGTACAACGGCCGCATGAACACAAACAATTTTCAAACCTTCTTTTTATTTTATTTTTCCTATACTAAAAACCAAAAGAATTTCAAGTATTATAGTTACAGTGAATAAAATACAACGACTTCATGTGTTTCAGCATATTCTCGCTGTTCAATGTACCATTAGTAAGCGGGAAATGGTTTAATATTCCTTGAATAAAATATTAGATATGTTAAATGTTGGGGAATTGTCACGACCCAAAATCTACTAAGGATCGTGATGGCGCCGGATACTGCTGTCAGGCAAGCCAACCAAAATACTCAATTAAATTCTTGTTTTAAATATTTCCAAAATCACTTCTTTAATACGGTTAGACAACACGTAGTAAATTTCACTAAATAAGAAATGAAACATTTAACAACTTTTAAAATTCTAAGTAAACCCATAGACATCCCCAGAACCCGGTGTCACAAGTGCATGAGCTATTTCTAAGAAACAATACAATACAACATCCGTCCGGAATACAAACTGCACAGAAAGTAAATACAATACACTGAAAGAGACTAAACTAGCTGCAGGTCGCCTCGAGTAATGCAGCTCACCTAGTCCCCGTATCATCCATGCTGCTACGCCCAGTATGCCACTAGAAGTACATGTGCCTGTGCAACAAAAATGCACAACAAGTGTAGCATGAGTACGAAAACAACGTGTACTCAGTAAGTATCCCGTCTAATCTCGAAGAAGTAGAGACGAGGGGTCGACTTCGACACTTACTAGTGGTCCAATAATGTGATATCAATAATACATTAAATCGTGGATTTTTATAAACATGATTGTAATTCAATGGAATGAAGCAAATAAACAATTCTTTCTTTTTATAGGAAATTTCCAATTTCTTTAAGTCCTTTATACAAATATTCTCAAGCCAGGAAGAGGCAATAACGACTTTAACAAGTTCAAGGCAGCAATACAAGCATGCACAAATCATGCCGAGGTCGTACGGTCCGATCCAACAATATCTAAACTGTGCACTGCCAGAGGGTCGAATGACGCGAACCATAAATGCATCTATTACCCCGCTCGCGAATCATACGTGCGACGCGGTCAAACTTAAATATACAATCATCCTGCTTGCGAATCATACATGCGACGCAGGTACACATAAAAATACATGCTCAAACAGCCAATTAAGAATTTATCGGGGAACATTTATCCAAATAAAAGCCAATTCTCTTTTAACGATTTAAGAAAATGAAGTTTAATCCTTTTAGAAATTCATTTACCAATTCGACAGGATTTAAGCAATTCAACTATAAACAACATTACAATTATTCCAAGTACAGCATGTTTTGGGTCCTAGACTACCCAGACAATAACATAATAGTAGCTACACACGGACTCTCGTCACCTCGTGCGTACGTAGCCCCCACAAATAGCAGCACAAACCAATAAACTCACCTATGGGGACAATTCCCTCTTATAAGGTTAGAAAGGAGAATCACCTCGCTCCGAAGTTCCATAACCGGCTTCCAAGCCCTTCCGACGACTCAAATCGATTCGCAACGCTCCAAAACTAGCCAACAAATGAGAAAATCCATAAATATAGGCTCTAATACTGACAACAATTCAATTTAGATAAATTCCTAACTCCGCTCGAAAGTTGACAAAATCGTCCTCGGGCCCACGTGCCCAGATTCCAAAAAAAACTCACAAAATCCGAAAACCCATTCCGATATGAGTTCAACCATACCAATTTTATCAAATTCCGATAACGTATCGACCTCCAAATCTAGAATTTTCGTTTTTGAAAAGTTTACAAATTTTCTCCAATTTCTTCTATTTGATTCACTAATACTTGATAAAAATAATCATGGAATCATTAAATATAATCACTTTGGATATAGAACACTTACCTCAATCCATATGGTAAAAATCGCCTCAAAAATCGCTTTAATCCGAGCTCCATAGCTCAAAAATGAGTAAAAATCTCGGCCTGCTCAATTTATACACTGTCAAGCATTTTCGCACCTGCGGTTACTGTTCACGCAGGTGCGGTTACTGTTCACGCAGGTGCGGTACTGTTCACGCACCTGCGAAAAACACAACAATTGCCCAGAAATTTCAGCAACTTTTAATTTCACTAAAAATGCTCTAACTCCCTCATACGAACTCGAAATTCGACGATTCTTGTTCCTATGAGTCACAAATAATAATACGAACATAGAACTTCAATCGATACTCAATTCAGAGCTTATTTGCTCAGTGCGATACCCATTTCGCTCGTTAAACAATTAACTTATGTTTCGCGTCAAAAACCCAACCGCGACTTGATGAAATTAGACCAAACTTTCCAGATCACTACTATAATTCATTATCAAAATTTTGGAAGTCTCGAAATCAAATTTTGATCTCTAGAACTAAAAATGGACCTTTGGATCATTACATGCTTATGCTCAAAACGGCGAAAATCTTCCAAAAACTCTTCCGAAACTTATCTGAGACTCATGGGACCCCGACCAAACATGCCAACAAACCCCATAACATCATTCAAACTTGTTCTAACCTTCGAAATGCTCAAAATAACATCAAAACATCTATTTTTCATCGGATTCAACCTTAAGGATTTCAAAAACTCTAAAAACACACTTTCGATCAAAAAGTCTATCAAACCTCGTCCGAATGACCTGAAATTTTGCACACACGTCGCATTAAACAACATGAAGCTACTCCAACTTCCGGAATTCCATTCCGACCCTCGGATCAAAATCTCACTATCGGACCGGAAACTTCAAAAATTTAACCTTCGGCATTTCAAGCCTAAATTAGCTACGGACCTCCAAAATATATTCTGATCACGCTTCTAACCCCGAAATCACCTAACGGAGTTAACGGAACCATCGGATTTCCATTCCGAGGCCGTCTTCATACTGTTCCGACTATGGTCAACTTTCAAACACTTAAGCTCTCGTTTAGGGACTAAGTATCCCAAAACTCTCAGAAACTTAAAACCGAACATCCCGGCAAATCAAAATAGCAGAAATGAACTTGGGGAAAGCAGTTAATAAGGGATCGGGGCGTTAATTCTTAAGACGACCGGCCGGGTCGTCACATCTTCCTACACTTTTACATTCGTTCGTCCTCGAACGAGCATAGAGACATACCTGAAATGAAGCTGCTCATGGCCCCAAACTGCTGAGCGACGCGCTAGAGCTCAAAACGATCGGTTGGGTCATTACATTCTCTCCCACTTAAACATACGTTCGTCCTCAAACATGCTAAGAACTATGTTGGGGTTGTCCGAAATCACTGTTTAACACCTCGAGCACCTACCCGTTGTCGATGCCCCCTTTTTCTAATGGTGAAATCGGGTTTACGACATTTGGACGGACAACTCGTTTCCTTTTGAAAAAGGGGGCATCGACAGCATGGCGACTCTGCTGGGGACTTTCTTTTAGGCTTTTACCATTTCATGCTATTTGTGACTTTATTGCTTTTTTATTGCCTTTACTTAATGTCTTTATCGCTTCTTCTATGAAGCTGACTTGGCTCTTCGTTTCTTTTCTTTTAACACTTTCCTTTACTGCTTTTCTTCAATACTGTTGTAATTATGAGCAATTATTGTAATCATTACTTTATAAATGTGCAAATACATGACAACTTGTTTCATTCTTGTAATTGCATCTTCAACATCATATTCCACTCGTGCCAAACAAAATACCATAGCAACGCTTATAATGAGTGGTTGCGCCCTTCCGAAATTGTTACCCTCTAAATTTGGCAAAGGCGTATTTGCGGTAAAACCAGTCGATCAGCGGTGCAGTCGACGGTTCCGTGCCTTTCCCTCTTGAGTTGTCCGCTCAAGGGTAACAGTATAATACCCCATAGAAACCTTACTCTATTTAAACTGTGCATGCATCACTGTCAAACCTAGCCGAGTCGGTTATGTTGTCCGCATAACGACTCTTTAGTCCAAAGTCCACCGGGTTTCCTTGAAACCCAAATGGACACCACCACGTTCTGTGCATTTATTTGGAGAACTAAATGCTTTTATGCTAATTATTGGTTTAAATAGTCGAGTCTGGCGGGGGTAAGGGTCTAACACTTTGTTTTGCAGAAAATGAGGCACGAATTCTCGAGATTCAGCATGGTAACCAACATCCACCCAAGGTTGCTAAGCTGGTGGGAAGACCTTCACTCCAATGATCAGACCCTCGTCCGCAAATATTTGGGGAATTTGCCTTCTCTTTTGGAAATCCGACCCGACAACAAAATCATAGAGGCTGCAACTTTATTCTGGGATGCCGACAGATCTGTGTTCTGCTTCGGGGACCTTGAAATGACACCTTTGCTCAAGGAAATAGGAGGATTAGCTGGTATTCCATGGGAGACTCCGGGTTTGCTTATGCCAGAAAATCGCAAAGGTAGGGGTTTTCTCAAAATGATGGGACTAAAGAAGAACACAGACCTGACCTGCTTGAAAGATTCCTACATTCCTTTCGACTATCTGTACGAGAGATACAGCCATAGCAAGTCTTACTGCACTTACCCAGATGAATTTGCCCTCACATCATTGGGGCATATCCATAGAAGAGTCTTCGTCTTTATGTTCTGCTTTTTGGGGATGATAGTATTTCCTATGAAGAAGGCTAGGATTCATACCAGACTGTCCATGGTCACCAAGACTTTAATGGAAGGAATTGGCGGGCAGCCTTTTAACATAGTACCTATGATCGTTGCGGAGATATACTAAGCCCTAGAAAAATGTCAACAAGGGGCCAAACACTTTGAGGGTTGTAACTTACTGCTCCAACTCTAGCTCATGGAGCACCTCCAAAGGGGTGAATATCGTCAAGAGGTTCTACGCAGAGACTGGGATGATCATATCGCCTTCCATCAGCCAAGACGAATGAATTATATGCCTAACATGTTTGCTCAACCAGAAGATGCTAAAGGGTGGGTAGAGTTGTTTGAAAATCTGAAAGAGGACCAAGTGCAGTGGATGTTTGAATGGTTCCCTACTGAAGAGTTCATTGTCCGATCTTGGGATGCGCCGTTTCTTATACTCATTGGTCTGAGAGGAACTTATCCTTATGTCCCTATTCGAGTCATGAGACAGGCAGGAAGAAGGAAGGTTATACCAAGGGTCGACAAAATGAGTCACTTTAGGGCCGACTTTCAAGACGACGATAGTCCATAAAAGTGTCAAGCTCAACACATGTGGCATTGCAAAATCATCCTGGGAAAGGATTCCATAGAACCGGACAAGTACCATGCTGGTTATACTCCATACTATCCGAGTTGGTTGGAGGACGATCATAGTGGGTTAGGACAACCCGGGCTTGTTCGAGGTCACACGGTCATCGACGAGAAGGCTGAAGTACAGGTTAAGTACAACCAATTGCGCAAGAGGATTCGGGAATGCGAGAGTGAGCACAAGGAAATTCAAGAAGCCCATCAAAAGCTGATTGAAGAATGGAAAGATATGGCTGTCAGCGCGAACAAGCGACTGGGATATTTGGAGCGGGGTTTAGTGGAGCTAGAAAGAAAGTTCATCCAGAGGATTGAAAACTGCCAGAACGCTGAGGAAAACGAAGGAGGACACTTGGCGAGAGCCTACTTGCTGCTAGGACTGCGTGAGCTGGTGAATCTGTTCGATGGAGCTAAAGATGCCGAGTCTGGGGAAGGTCCTTCTGGGACCAAGTAGTTAGGAGTCTTTTCTTTGCTTTAAAATGTAATAAGGCCAATGTCCTTTACTGACGTTTTATTTTCCGCAATTTTAGTGTCGTTTTGGGATTCATCTTACTTTTATCAATAAAATGAGGCATTTAGCATTATAAGTTCTCCAAATCAACTTGTCGCTAGGCCTACCTCGGGCACAACGAGGCTCCCAAATTAGGACACGATTTATATTCTTGTACTATGTGTTTAAATATTGCAACGTTTTCCTCCTCATGATCCACACTAACTTGTTACCTTTTTTTTTATTTTTACTTTTTGTTTTATTCCCCTTCCCCAAATGTTAGTTCGTGCACTCTGGCATCGTCATCATATTCCACAAGATCTAAGGGCCCTCCACCTCCTCCTCCTCCGAGTCCTATCAGAAACAAGAACAAGGGAAAAATGGAAGATTTGAGCAACATCAGAAAGGAGAGTTCGGTTGAAAGGGTGGAGGCTTCTCAGGGTATTCAGGTTTTGTGAGCACGTGATTTTTGCCTCGCATGATTTGCTCCAACAGAATTCTTAGATTTAGGATTTTCCTTTTAATTATTTGATTTAGGAATTAATTGCATAATTTTCGTGTTTATTTGCATTTTTCTGTGTGCATTTTTAATTTAACATAATTCATAAAAATACAAAAATACGCATTGAATTTGAATCTAGGATTTAATTTTACATTTTTAGATTAACTAGTAATTAGGGTTTTACAAAAATACAAAAATCACAAAAATTGATTTGTTTTGCTTGGTTTTAAATTTTAGCTTTTGACTTTTTATTAGTTTTCTTTAAATTGGTATTTTTATTAATAGTTTTGATTATTAGTTATAGCTTAATATATTTAGGTAGGTTAATTTAATTTTTAGGTTTAATTTTGGTTTTGTTTTAATAATTAAAAAAGAGAAATAAAAGAAAAGAAATAAAAAATTGAGTCTCTTATTTTTGGGCCAATCTCTGATTTAATTCACCAGCCCAAATCAAAGCCCCAAAAACCCTTTGAACCCGTGAAATCCGCCCCATGCCCGGCCCAGGATCCGGTCTAGCACCCCTAGTTCCCCCAAGCGACGTCGTTTGGTTTATAATCAATCTCAGCCGTCTAGGTTTTTTGATCTAACGGACGAGAAGCTAGGATCAAATAATATATAAATGTCCTAAAGACCCCTACCCCCTCAGAACCCCCTCCCCCCTCGTCTCCCTCACCTATCACAAGACTAACCTTAACCCCATCGTCCACCACCGCCTGCCGCCCGCCGGAAATCGCCCACGGCGGCGGCCGGCGTCCAATTACCCCCAAATTCACACCAAAGCCCCTCTCCCTTTCCCCATCATCAATCCACCCTTAATTTCCTTCGAATCCCATCGGAACCCTTCAAAATCCCTAAACCCTAGGGCGCCGCCATGGTTTCCTCCGCCGTGTCCGGCGGCGCCACCATCCAAACACCACCAAAGTGATACCAAACCACCTCCACCACCCCCTCCTCCCCAATCTACAACTGATAACCCTCAAATCTCCCTCAAAGCCTTCAAATTTCTAATCACAGTGTGTGAGACCTAATGTCAAAATTCCGGGCTCTAGTTTTGTGTTAAGATTTAGGTGTGTTGTGATGTTATTCGTGTGTTCTTTTCAAGAACACACGATTAATATTATAATCCGCCGAAAATCCGAATAAGTTGAAGATTCAAGTTCTTGTGTCCAGACGTTTGAAGCCTTGTAGGTATTTTTCCTTTATTTCTCTTTTTGATTTAGTTTATTTCTCTGTCTTTCTTTTATTTTTATTTTTCTTCCAGTTTTGATTATTCTGCCTCCTGGACTTTTATTTTTCTTTAAATTTCATAGTGTTATCTACATACATGTTAGCTTGTTAAGAATTTTTTCTAAGTAATCTGTTAACAATTTAATTCAAATTCCCCTAAGTGTTTAGTCGCATCAATTGGAATTAGTTGAAATTTGAGTCTGCTGGCTTCAATTTTCAGAACTTGGGTCTGTTTATGTTTTCGGCTTGAGGTATAGCTCTAGGCTCTTTGGGTCATCTGTGGCCCAATTCAAAGAGGCCCAGCTGTTCCTGAGCCCCTAATAATTTACCCGGAGTTGACTCCAAATGCACACTTTTCGGGATTAAGCTTCATGTTGTGCTTCCTTAGGATATCAAAGGTTTCTTGCAAGTGTTTATGATCACCTACGTTCAACGACTTAACCAGCATATCATCTATTTATACTTCCATTGTTTTCCCATTTTGATTTTCAAACATTTTGTCCACAAGGCTCTGATAAGTGGCTCCGACGTTCTTAAGCCCGCAAGGCATCACATTATAGCGATATGTGCCATAGTTTGTTATGAACGAAGTTTTTTCCTGATCCTCTGGGTGCATTTTGATTTGCTTGTACTTGGAATAGGCATCGAGGAAACTCATCAACTCGTGTGCGACCGTCGCATCAATCATTTGATCAATGTTTGGCAATGGGAATAAGTCTTTCGGGGAACACCTTATTTCGATCCATAAAATTTACGCACATGCGAAATTTATTATTCTTTTTTGGAACTACTACTACATTAGCTAGCTAGTCAGGATATTTTACCACCCGGATTGAACTGATAACAAGCAATTGAGTTACCTCTTCTTTGAAAAATTTGTTCTTGACCTCAGCAATAGGGCATTTGTTCACCTTACTGGAAGGATGTTAGGATCCAGGCTTAACTTATGCATGACCACCTCTGGCAGAATACCTGTTATAAGTTTGGGTTGTTGATGGCTGATTATTTATTAAGGGTGTTTGTTTATCTTCTGGGCGATGAAGAACGATATTGGGAATGGGTTGTTAGGTGTAGAAACACAATTAATAAGGGCTTTAAGTCTTTACGCCATAAGGTGCTTGATAAAATGCCTATGTGAACAAAACATATTATTATTGCTAATATGGAATCCTTGTGACTTTTATTGCTATAGATTAAAGTTGCAAGGGTTGGCAAATATTGTATTATGCTCAAGAGCAGGAAGTTAAGGTATGTGAGGCTAACTCTCTATGTTTGGGGATGTTAATGATTCTCTCTATACTACGTTTATTTTACAACGTTACAAATTGCCTCAGAAATAAGTTAAGCTTAGCTCCTTGAATTATTGCAAAACTTGTATTCTCTAGCTTTGTAATTCGTTCATGACTTTCACTCAGAACGTTATGAGCTCAGTACGTAATCAATATAGACTTTTGTTTGATGCCCGTGAGTCTCAGTAACTCAATATGGTTCAGTATTTCAGTATCATATATTGCAATATGGCTCTCAATTCCTAATTTTAAATACCGAAATGTTGAACCCTTGTATCTGAGACTGAGGCCGCAGTTTATGCTTTATGCATCATTGGGCCAGAGGCCGCAGTTTATGTTGTATGCATTTTGAGCATGAAGCTGCAGTATGCTTTATGCAT
>NW_017670820.1:431784-443816 GCF_001879085.1 Nicotiana attenuata
GGCCAATCTTGATTTAATTCACGCAGCCCCAAATCAAAGCCGCCAAAAAACCTTTGAACCCGTGGAAATCCGCCCCATGCCCGCCCAGGATGCCGGTCTAGCACCCCTATTTCCCCCAAAGCGACGTCGTTTGGTTTATAATCAATCTCACCGTCTAGGTTTTTGATCTACGGACGAGAAGCTAGGATCAAAATAATATATAAATGTCCTAAAGACCCTTACCCCCTTCAGAAACCCCCTCCCCCCTCGCTCCCTTCACCTATCACAAGACTAACCTTACCCCATCCCCCCACCACCGCCTGCCGCCCGCCGGAAATCGCCACGGCGGCGGCCGGCGTCCAATTACCCCCAAATTCACACCAAAGCCCTCTCCCTTTCCCCATCATCAATCCACCCTTAATTTTCCTTCGAATCCCAATCGGAACCCTTCAAAATCCCTAAACCCTAGGGCGCCGCCATGGTTTCCTCCGCCGTGTCCGGCGGCGCCCACCATCCAAACACCACAAAGTGATACCAAACCACCTCCACCAACCCCCTCCTCCCCATCTACAACTGATAACCCTCAAATCTCCCTCAAAGCCTCAAATTTCTAATCACAGTGTGTGAGACCTAATGTCAAAATTTCCGGGCTCTAGTTTTGTGTTAAGATTTAGGTGTGTGTTTGATGTTAATTCGTGTGTTCTTTCAAGAACCACACGATTAATATTATAACCGCCGAAAATCCGAATAAGTTGAAGATTCAAGTTCTTGTGTCCAGACGTTTGAAGCCTTGTAGGTATTTTTCCTTTATTGTTCTCTTTTTGATTTAGTTTATTTCTCTGTCTTTCTTTTTTTTGTTTTTCTTCCAGTTTTGATTTATTCTGCCTCCTGGACTTATTTTTCTTTAAATTTCATTAGTGTTATCTACATACATGTTAGCTGTTAAGAATTTTTTCTAAGTTAATCTGTTAACAATTTAATTCAAATTCCCCTAAGTGTTTAGTCGCATCAATGTGAATTAGTTGAAATTTGAGTCTGCTGGCTTCAATTTCAGAACTTGGGTCGTTTATGTTTTCGGCTTGAGGTATAGCTCTAGGCTCTTTGGGTCATCTGTGGCCCAATTCAAAGAGAGGCCCAGCTGTTCCTGAGCCCAAGCATTATTTGGTAGTTTGGTTTAATTTTCAGGGCTTTTAAGGGTAATATGGGTAATTTAAGCTAAAGAATCTTGCGCAGTAACAGAAATAAGAAGCCCCTAGAAGCTTCTAGGGTGGGGTTTTAAATAGAATTTCAGGATTTGGGTAGTTTAACTTGGGTAGTAAGGCATAAAATAAAGGACTAACTAGCAAAAAGGAAACTTAGGAAAGGTCTAAAATGAAAAAACAAAAACCTCTAAGGCTACCCTAGTAACTTGCCTAAAAGGCATTGTTTACTTGAGGCTGAAGGCAGAATTCCAAGCACTGAAAAATCCTGAAAATTCTAGGCGGCTAAAAACTCCTAAAAAACACTGTTCCATTCAAGTTTTTTTCTGAGATCTTTGAGGATTTCATTGTTAAAACAATTCCTGAATAGCAGAAGCCTAAAATGAGTTGAATGGTTGGGTATTGGGTGTTTTGGTTCAGTTGGGTTGGATTTTTGATAATTGGTTTTATTGACATGCTTGGTTTCAAATTTGGTTCAATTGGATTTCTCTTGATCATTTCTGGGTTTAATCCTGCTGCTGAAATACTTGCTGCTACTGCTCTGCTTGTTGATTCTTACTCCTCTTCCTTTTCAAAATCCAGGTATCTCCTGATTATCTATGAGATGACCTCCAAACATGAAAGCTGTAATTGCTTGAAGTCTATTTCATAATGAATGACTACTTCCTGTTAACATTCAATATCATTTTTCTGTTTAAATTCCTAAATTCAGTAGTGTAATGTAATGATATTCAACCTAGTTTATTCACTTATCATAGTAGTAATATTTTGGAATTCATGCTATCTCAACTTGTTAAAAATTGATGGATTATTAGCTTGTTTAAACATTGAGGCACTTGTTATGTGGACTGTTATTTAATATATTCACTAGCTTTTAGTTCTACATATAGATAGCTATGTGATTAACCCCTGTATCGATCTCTAGTCTTGGCATTTTGCTTAAAAGTTAGGGTGCCATCCTTGTTCAATTAGGCATGTACACCACTAAGTTTGTTTCATGTTTGCTCACAAGTTGTACCTACTGCTTTATATGATTTAAGCTAATTTCAGAGTTTTAACAGTTATTCGAAAAGCTAGTTTAACATTGTCAATATTTCGTTTAATGAACCAATGAGTTCCTAGTTCAAAGGCATTTGATTAAGTTGATCATTGTGTTATCCATGTTTTTAAAACAATCACGAATCTGGATATCAGATATATATAATATATATATATATATATATACAACGAAATTCAAACTCAAAAAGGGTCTTGTGTGTTGTTTTGGTCTTTGGGCGAATATTCGATTGATACAAGGCCTGTATGGTATAGTTCATGGATCCCAATTCTGGGCTGGCCTCGCAATGATTTATTATGGACCAATCCTGTGTGGAAATGCAATCAGAAGCAGTAGATTCGACCTTAGGGCATGAGGCCTCTCTTCCAGCCAGTTGTGTTCCAGGCATGCCCTTGTACTGCCCGTCTTTTGTTATTTGGGCTCAGCTTAGATTTTGGGCTCGAAATAAATCCTTAGTTAATTAGCAAGACCTTTAGAATAATTTTGGAGGGCCATCTTAGAAACACAATAGTCCATGGCCCTTCAAGCTTTAGTCGAATATCCTTTAAAAATGAAATCGAGGGGCGCCGCGCCAAATAAAACCACAAATGTACGGCCCTCTTTAATTATTTCCTTCAAAATACATAGAATCCGGGACGTGCCATTTAGTGAATTTTCATGGCCTCCCGCAAAGTTAACAACACGTTAGTTGCTTTAGGCGCATTATTTAATAATTTTACCTTCCTAAGCTCGGGTGTGCATTTCATGTGACCCAAATCCAAATCCTAAAACGTTGAATAAAATGTGTTTCGGATTGCGGGTGCATTTCATGTGACGCGATCTAAAAACACGTTTTAGACGACGTTCAATTTTCCTTAAAATTAATTAAAGCGGTAAATAATTTAAAATTGCACTATAGGTTGAAACATGTATTAAAATCAGTAATAGGCCAATTATGATAGTTTAAGCGACCGTGCTAGAACCACGGAATCCGGGGGTGCCTAACACCTTCCCCCGGGTTAACAGAATTCCTTAGTCAGAATTTCTGGTTCGCAGACTTCACTTGATAAGTCAAAATCTTCCTCGATTTGGGATTGAAGATAAACCGGTGACTTGGGACACCAGAAACCAAACCTATCCCAAGTGGCGACTCTGATCATTAAATAATCCCATTTCGAATGATGTCACTTAAAGTGGAAAAACTCCCTTTATACACTATCCTCCCGGGGGTGGTGTGTAAAAAAAGGAGGTGTGACAGCTCTGGCGACTCCGCTGGGAAAATGAACCTAGAACTTCGGTTCAGGGTTTAAGAATCCGAGCTTAGAATAGCTGTTATGACTGGCTTTATCTGATTTTCCTACATGTTTCATGCCCAATGTGCTAAATGCTTTACCGCTTTGATATTTGTTGAATTGTATATATAAACTGCTATGAAACCCTTCCTCTCTCTGAGTCTTCTACATCATGGAGAAGGGTGCACTTCATGTGACTTCTCTTCTGTTTAGAGTCTTATCCCATTTAGAACGAGGTTCGGACAAGTTGCTAAACCGGCGAAGCTTCTGTATTCCCGGTATGCTGCCCCCCTCGGCTCGAGTTGTCCGCTCGGGTAAGCCAGGTCTAGAACAATAAACCCAGGTTTCAAACCTAGTATTACAAAGCCTCATGCCGGATCCCTAGTAGGAACGTTTGTGTGCATCACGTGCATTTGACTTAGGGGACTCAACACAGGGGTTGGGTCCGTCTAGGACAGGTGTACCCGAAATTAAAAAGACCATCCTGATGCATCTTACGTGCTACTTGCGCATCTGTTTGTTCCGGCTTGCATGTTGACCGGCTTCTAAAATAGGGAGAAAATCAAAAAAGAAAAAAAAAGAAAAAAAGGGAAAAAAAAGAGAGGTAGGTGTTTAGAAAATTCTGAAACTCTACCGAAATTCTGAAAAAAAAAGAAGAAAAAGTTGAGCCAAAATTTTCAAGTTCCATGTTTCCCTTGTTCCGTCAAATCTGACCGAACTACGCGGGTTTGATTTTCACCGGATGTGAGAAACATAGGCAAACCTCATCGGTTCCGACCCGGATTTTCAAAAAAATCCAAAAATATTTTCTTTTAGTTCCTTCATTAAAACTCTTTCTTTAGAAAATTCAAAAAAAAAGAAAATAGTTTTTAAACTCAAAAAAATGGTTTCCTTCTTTCTAATGTTTTTCATGAAATAAAAAGAAAAATCAATAAAAATCAAACTCCAAAATACGGGTTTCCTTCATTTTGAAGTATTTTTTCAAAAAAAAAATCCAAAAAAATCAGAAACAAAAAAATCCAAAAATACTCTTTAGATGTCTTTCTTTTGTAGATGTCCATAAAATTTTGAAAAATTGAAGTCCAAAATATTTTTGCTTTTCTTTAGAAGTGCTTTTGTAAATAAATGAAAACTCAGAAATCCAAAACATTTTCTTAAAAGTCCCTCTTTCAAAAATTAAGAGGAAACTTCCAAAATCCAAGAATATTTTCTTTCTTCTTTAGAAAAAGAGAAAATAAATGAAAATTCAAACAAAAAAATATTTTCTTTTTACTTTTGACATTCCCAAAGTTTCAATCAAAAGAAAAGGAATTTTTAGAAGTCTTTCTTTCGAAAATAAAATCAAAATCAAAATAAAAAAAATCCAAAAAAAAAATTCCCTTTCTTCTTTTAAAGCATTTTTTTTAGAAAATTCCAAAAGAAAAAAAAATCAAAAATGTTTTTCTTTTGCCTTAAAACTTTCATGGTCTGAGTTTTTTTATAAAAAAAAAAAAGGAGTTAGTTTACTCAATTCCCAATCCTCCAAAACTACGCTCGGTCTGATTCATGCGGGGTCATGATACGTAGGCAATCTCCATAGGATTCGACCATAAACAAAAGAAAAAAAAAGAGTGATAAAAAAAAAGAGGCAATGAAAAATGAGAGAAAAAGGGCAAGAGAAGAAAAGAAAAGAAAAACAAAAAGAGAGATGAAAAAGGAAGAGTGAAAGTGGAAGGAAGAAAAATGGAGAAAATAAGTAAAGCCGGGATGAAGCATGCAACTATTGCAAAACATGTAGAAATACATTTAACTGTATAGGTGCATCATACCCCAACGTGCGATTACCTATCTGTTATTTGTTTCAAACTAACCGTTTGCTGCTGTTACTACTCCAGTCCAGGTTTTTATAGAACGGTGGTTGGTTTTTGTGGTAACCTGGCTTCGCACATCAAAGGGGAGCATCGGAATGTCATCAGAAATGACTCTGCCAACAATTCCCATCACAGATGAAAGCCCAATCTCGGGCATCCCGACCTCAGAATCGGCAGTTGCCGAAGAAAATAGAATCCTGCGTCTTCGGATTATGGAAATGTGGGACGCTTGGGCAAATGGAAGAGAGTCGCCAAGCGCAATCCCAGGATTCCCCGAACTTTTTCCTAGATCAGGGGGTACCTCCAATGTTCCAATCAGTCACCCAAATACCCCACTAGGACATCCAACTATCTCAGCTCATTTCGTGGGAACACCTTCTGAGGTTCGCCCCCAGTTGTTCATGTCCGGTGCAACTTCAAATATCTTTACCGCTCCCCCATGCTCAGCCACGACACAGCCCACACTGCCTAGGCCCAGTTTTTACCCCTCAGCTTTCACCTTCCAAACACCCACCTTCCAAATGGAACCTCCTCAGATTCCCACTTATACCTATCCTCAGCCCCCCCAATTTGAGTTCACGGCAGGGCAAGAAACGAGTACCAAAACTCCTGAGCAAGAAGAAATTGCGAGAAAGATGAGGAGTATGGAACAAAGCCTCAAGAACATACAAGGTTTGAGTGGGCAGAAAAGTGTGTCCTATGCTGATTTATGCATGTTCCCTCATGTGCACTTACCATTGGGATTCAAAACCCCAAAATTTGAGAAGTACGATGGGCACGGTGACCCTATTGCTCATCTCAAGAAATATTGCAATCAGTTGCGAGGAGCTGGAGGAAGGGAAGAACTACTCATGGCCTATTTCGGAGAAAGTCTGGTTGGCATCGCCTCTGAGTGGTACATGGACCAAGACATATCCCGCTGGCACATCTAGGATGATCTTGCTAGAGATTTCGTTAGGCAGTTCCAGTACAACATTGATATTGCTCCAGATAGGAACTCACTGACAAACTTGACAAAGAAGTCCTTAGAGAGCTTCCGGGAGTACGCAGTCAAATGGCGTGAGCAAGCATCTAGAGTAAAGCCTCCGATGGACGAGGTCGAAATGGTCACAGTGTTCCTCCAAGCTCAGGAAGCCGACTACTTCCAAAATATGACGTTTGCTATGGGAAAACCGTTCGCTGAAGCCATTAAAATCGGCGAAATGGTTGAAAACGGGTCGAATTCTAAGCCAATCCGCTATCAGAGCTACCTCCCAAGCCATTCAGGGCGGGTCTGAAGGAGTAGCGAAGGGCAAGAAAAAGGAAGAAACATCCACGGCAGCGTCGGGTGCAAGAAAACACCGTACTCCCAGATCCCTTTTCCCAGAAAGGACCCCGCAACACTATTACCCTCACCAGGACCTGGCCTATGCTCCTCATCCATACACAGTTATGAATGCTCAAACTTATGTCCGGCCTCAGCAGCAAGCCAACCGGAACCAAGCTCCATTTCCTAGAAACCAGCCTCCTCACCAAAACCACTACAACCCCCGTCCTCCACAAAACAATTTTCCCCCTCGTGAACCACCCAGAAGGCCAAATTTTACACCAATAGGTGAATCCTACTCCAGTCTGTTTCCAAAGCTTGTCCAAATAGGTCTGCTACAGCTAGTTCCTCAAACAAGGCAAAACCCAGCATCACCCGCTTACAGAGCTAGTGCCAGATGTGCCTATCACTCAGGGGCTGAAGGGCACGATACAGAAAATTGCTGGACTTTGAAGAGGGCTGTAGAAGACTTGATAGAACAAAGGAAGATAGTGCTGAGGGATAAAGATATTCCCAATGTGACCAACAACCCACTGCCAGCCCACAACAACGGGCCGGTAATTGGAATGATTTGTGAGGACAAGGAATTTGACCCAGCGTTGAAGGCCATCATTTCCATTGCGGATGTGGAAAGGAAACCAAAAGCTGCCCCGAAGCAAGAAAAAGGGGAGAAAAAGAACAAAACCACCCCTCCAAAGTCGGAGAAGAAGATTGAAGTTGAAACTGGGGCAATGCCTCCCAAAGATGTTGTTCTCTATGTCCCTCGAGGCCACAAAGAAAAGCAGATGACTTTGAGTCCTCCCAGGAGATTCCAGCTGAACAAGACAACCCAAATGTATGTCCCCGAGGGAGCTTATGTGATGCGGGGGCCAATTAATCCACCAAGGCTGAGTGAGCCCGTGGTTATTGGCCGTGCGCCACAGAAGCCTATGACAGATCCTGCCGCTATGACCTGGAATTACAACAAATCAGTGGTGACCTATAAGGGCAAAGAAATCTCAGGAGAAGTTCAAGAAAATTACCCTGTTGAAAAGTACTCCAATTTGAAAGAGGTGAACAATGCCACTAGAAAGCGCTTCCCCTCTAAGAAGCCCGTGAGTGCTGAAGAAGCGGAAGCCTTCTTTCAAAAGATGAAAATGGCGGATTATGAGGTGATCAACTAGCTTCGAAAATCTCCTGAACAAATCTCCTTATTATCTCTGTTGATGAGCTCCACCGAACATCAGAAGGTATTGATCAAAACCCTTAACGAAGCATATGTGCCTGTCGAGACTTCTGTAGAGAAGTTGGAGAGAATGGCCAAAAGATTTTTTGCAATTAACCAGATCTCCTTCAGCAAAAATGACTTGCCCCCAGAAGGGGCCGCACATAACAAAGCCCTGCACCTAACAATCAAATGCGAAGGGTACTACGTGAAGAGGGTTATGGTGGACGGAGGTTCTGGGGTAGACATCTGCCCACTCTCAACTTTACAGCGCATGGAAATTGGGACCGAAAGAATCCGACCCAACAATGTCTGCGTACGAGCCTTCGATGGTATAAAAAGGGACACGATTGGAGAGATCGATCTAATTCTTACCATCGGCCCAGTAGATTTTGAAGTAACCTTCCAGGTTCTAGACATGGACACATCTTACAACTTTCTTTTGGGGAGGCCATGGATTCATGCAGTGGGGGCTGTACCCTCTACTCTTCATCAGATGGTAAAGTTTGAGCATGAGGATCAAGAGATCGTGGTCCACGGGGAAGATGAGCAATCCATTTATCGGGATCCATCAGTCCCATGTCTTGAAGCAAGAGAGGGGAGTGAGCACGTAGTTTATCAGGCCTTTGAAGTTGTGGTGGCAGACCAGTACGAAGAAGGAAACCCTTGCCCCCAACCCTTCCTTTCCAATGCATCAATTATGGTGGCCAAAGAAATGATCCGACATGGCTTCAAACTGGGGAAGGGACTTGGGAAATCCTTGCAAGGAATAGCTGAACCAATTACCCTGCCCGCCACTGAGAAGTTCTTCGGGGTAGGCTTCCGACCTACTTCAGATGATATAAAATGGGCAGACAACAGAAAGAATGATGGATGGGTTTTGCCTCAACCACTGCCACATCTGTACGAGACATTTGTCAAGCCAAAATACAATGAAGAAGAAGAGGATGAGGCCTTTACGGCCGAAGAGATTGAAGAGATATGTGGGGCAATGAGGAAGATACGATATGAAACCCACATGGTTCAGCCAGGAGAGGGCTCAAGCACCGCTGAGGTGCTGTATATGGGACCTAACACCAAGCTGCAGAATTGGAAGGCTACGCCATTCTCAATCAGGCGAGAGTCCCGGTAGACCTGTCCTGCCACTTTTTCTGCATCGCGAGTTATTCCAGGGTGTAACTCGGATGTTTTCTTTAGTTTCTTGTCTTTTAATTTCCAAATGTAAACCCTGTTATCTTCAAATTCCAAGAAATGAAATCAGTATTTCATTGTTGATCTTTCTTTATTCTTTCTGATTTTGCCATTTTTTCTCTTTTATTTCTTCTTTCAATTTTAATAATGCGGCTTTAAATAACATGACATGCTTGCGGACTTCATACCCAGATCCCAAAACGCTGTCAGACTTCGAAATAATGAATCAAGAGTCGAAATGAAAAGAAGATAAGT
Organism: Nicotiana attenuata; assembly: GCF_001879085.1. Classification (NCBI taxonomy): domain Eukaryota; kingdom Viridiplantae; phylum Streptophyta; class Magnoliopsida; order Solanales; family Solanaceae; genus Nicotiana; species Nicotiana attenuata. The sequence continues at coordinate 441,097 of NW_017670820.1, forward strand.
TTGAGGAAATGAAACAAAGAGTTGGAACAGCTGAAGGAAAATTGCTTCCAGAGTGGAAAGTTCCATACATTGCAACAAAAGTACTGCCAAAAGAGTGCGTTGTACTTGGGACACATCGATGGAAATGATCCCGAAGCAGCTGTGAATGCGGATGCAGTAAAAAGGTACTATGTTTAGGCTTTCTGCAATAATGACTTTGTTCAATTGGGATGACGAAGGCTTTCATTCTCGCTACCCAAACACTACCAACCCTTTGCAAACCCTTTGAGCCGACTCTCATTCTTTGATTGCCCTCTTTGGAACCTGGAAGTGTTATTGAAAAATGAAATGAAAAAAAAAGAGAAAAAGAGAAATATGAAAAAAAAAGTAAAGGCAAAGAAAATGAAAAAAAAAGAAGAGAAAAGATGAAAAAAAAGAGAGAGGAAAAAGAAAATGAAATGAAAAACGAAAAAGAAAACAAAACAAAACAGAAAAACAAAAGGAAAAAAACAAAAACAAAATGTTTTTCCTGAACTACGTCTGACTTGATTCCGAAAGGATACGTAGGCAGCCTCTCTCTGGGGTTCAGTCACACCAAAACAAAAATCCCAATTCCCCCAAAAGTAAAACCGGGGCAGATGATATAATGGCTCAACAGTGAGCCCACCAGAATGGTTCCAAAGTTGTAATTCCATCCAGATTCTTTTTACCCAAACCTTGTCCAAGTACTTCTGATCAATTGGCAAAGGCATTGGAATCGGAAAACACTATTGTTGGAATCTGATGCAATCAAACTGAGAGAAATAAAATGAGAGAGTCTTATCGGTGAAAATCTACGGGCACCATAAGGCGACGGTGAGTAGAGAAATTGAAAATGAGAGAGTCCGTTTAGTGAAAACATGTAAAGAGCACTATCGGGCGACAGTGAGAATAGAAATGAGAGAGGTCGATTGGTGAAAACCCGCAAAGGGCGACGTTGGTCGAAAAGAAGACATCTCCCACCACTGAAAGAGTCCTGGCAAGATTCCCTGGTTTTGAAATACGGGTCAATGAGTTTATGAGAAGTTGGGAAAGTTTGTGCGGGTCGGGCATCCAGTCCAAGAAGCATGTCATGTCTATTTGAAGCCTGCATGCACCCTAGATAAGTCCTTCTTTTCTCCCCGAAAGGGACGCTTCTCTTTAAATTCATTTTCTTGTCTTTTTGTCTACTTTTTCCTTGAAATCCCTTTCGGTCTAACTCTGTTCCCGAAACTAATACAAAGAAAAGGTGGCAGGACTGGCTTTACAAGGCTCTCCCTAGCAAAAGCTAAAGAAAAGTACCCAACCTCAGCGGGTGCGTCAGGCCAATCCCGACTGGCCATGATGGTTGATGCTCTGAAAGCAAAGTTATTGAAAAGGAAAAGAAAGTCAAGGACAAAGGTCCTAAAGGCAGAATAAAGTGAAAGGGTCGAATCCCCATGCGGGCGAGTTGTCATGAAAAACTTAAAAGTTGAGCCCTTTGGTTTAAGAGAGAGATTAATCTTTAAAACCAGAAAGCAGCAGAGGTTCTCAACAGAAGCTGGGCCGAGATCAAGCAATTGAGACAATCAAGGCTACAAAACCAACCACCGTTTCAAACTAACAATTGTTTTTTGTTTGAAAATTTGAAACAGGTGCAATTCAAGCAACCGTGCAAGAAGCAGGCGCAACCAAAAAAAGAAAAGAAATGCGCAAGTGCTAAAACAGCTTTGCAGTAGGGAGCCGACCAAAAAGGGAAGTTTCCCCAAAATTCTTTCTTGCATTTTCTACTAAAAATGAAATGAAGAATGATGATATAAAAAAAGAGAGAGAGGAGGAAGAAAAATCCAAAATCATGGTAGCATAGGGCCCCATTCCCTAGATATCCCGGCATAACCCGTGGACCTCCCTGGCATAACCCAAGGAGCCTTTTTTCTTTCTTGTCCCGGCATAACCCGCGGATCTCCCTGGCATAACCCAAGGACCTTTTTCTTTCAATCCCGGGATAAACCGCGGATCTCCCTGGCATAACCCAAGGAGCCTTTTTTCTTTTTTCTTATCCCGGCATAACCCGCGGATCTCCCTGGCATAACCCAAGGAGCCTTTTTTCTTTCTTGTCCCGGCATAACCCGTGGACCTCCCTGGCATAACCCAAGTAGCTTTTTTCTTTCAATCCCGGCATAACCCGCGGATCTCCCTGGCATAACCCAAGGAGCCTTTTTTCTTTCAATCCCGGCATAACCCGCGGATCTCCCTGGCATAACCCAAGGAGCCTTTTTTCTTTCAATCCCGGCATGACCCGTGGACCTCCCTGGCATAACCCAAGGAGCCTTTTTTCTTTCAATCCCGGCATAACCCGCGGATCTCCCTGGCATAACCCAAGGAGCCTTTTTTCTTTCTTATCCCGGCATAACCCGCGGATCTCCCTGGCATAACCCAAGGAGCTTTTTTCTTTTATCCCGGCATAACCCGTGGACCTCCCTGGCATAACCCAAGGAGCCTTTTGTTCAATCCCGGCATAACCCGTGGACCTCCCTGGCATAACCTATCAAGGAGTCTTTTTCTTCTTTCAATCCTAGCATAACCCGTGGACCTCCTTGGCATAACCCAAGGAGCCTATTTTCTTTCAATCTCGGCATAACCCGTGGACCTCCCCGACATAACCCGAGGACCTTTTTCTTTTCCGGCATAACCCGGTCATTTTCCAGCATAACCTGGTAATCCTCCCAATTTAAGGCTTCATT